>NC_053035.3:101776896-102079927 GCF_002575655.3 Aegilops tauschii subsp. strangulata | reverse complement strand
GGACATGTAATGCTTTTAAGCCCAAGCTGTTCTACTCTCTTATGCATTCAAACATGTCATTTAACCCTCTCCTTCTGTGGATTTGGAGATCATCCTGCACAATGAAAATCAAAGTGTTTGCTTGGATGTTAATCATGGACAGGTTAAATACAAAAGACATGGTGGAAAGAAGGCATTGGCATATGGATGATGGAGTTTTTTGTCTCCTTTGCAGCTTGAGGACTAGAGAGACCAGGAATCATCTGTTTTTTGAATGCAACTTCAGTGTCAGAATATGGAATTACCTGCAAATCACATGGTCACCTGGGAATGACATGTCTGATATTGTTTTGCAAGCTAAACAGGACTTTGCAAAGCCTTTTTTCACTAAAGTTGTTTTTATTGCTTGCTGGAACATATGGATAATCAGGAATGCAAAGGTGTTTAGGGATGAGAGGCAGAGTTTCAACAAGTGGAGGAGTGCTTTTATCCATGATATTTTGCTAATGCAGCACAGAGTTAAGGCTAGGTACAAGGAAGAGCTTCTTAAGTGGATTTCCTTTCTTCCTCCTTGAGGTTTTGTATCTCTAGATCTTTAGTTTTTAGTTTTCTCTTCTGATTACCCCTTGTAATCCTTGTATATTGTATGCTACTTTGTTTTGAAATAAAGTTTTGAATGCTGTGGGGGGTTTTCCCTACAGTCACCAGTCAAAAAAAAGATATAAGTGAAGCACATAGAGTATTCTAATAAATTCCGAATCATGTGTATCTCTCTCAAAAGGTGTGTACAGCAAGGATGATTGTGGCAAACTAAAAAGCGAAGACTCAAATCATACAAGACGCTCCAAGCAAAACACATATCATGTGGTGAATAAAAATATAGCATCAAGTAAAGTTACCGATGGACGAAGACGAAAGAGGGGATGCCTTCCGGGGCATCCCCAAGCTTAGGCTTTTGGTTGTCCTTGGATTTTACCTTGGGGTGCCTTGGGAATCCCCAAGCTTAGGTTCTTTCCACTCCTTGTTCCATAATCCACCAAATCTTTACCCAAAACGTGAAAACTTCACAACACAAAACTCAACAGAAAATCTCATGAGCTCCGTTAGCGAAATAAAACAAACCACCATTTTAAGGTACTGTAATGAACTCATTCTTTATTTATATTTGTGTTAAACCTGCTTTATTCCAACTTCTCTATGGTTCATAAGCTCCCATACTAGCCATGGGTTCATCAAAATAAGTAAACAACACACGAAAAACAGAATCTGTCAAAAACAGAACAGTCTGTGGTAATCTGTATCTAACGCAAACTTCTGTAACTCAGAAAATCTACCAAAATAGGAAGACCTATATAATTTGTTTATTGATCAACTTCAATTGGAATCAGTATTTTATCACGTTCTGGTGTTTTTTAACAATTGTTTTCGTGAACAGAAAGTTTCTGACTTTTTCAGCAAGATCAAATAACTATCATCCAAGAAGATCCTATAGGTTTTACTTGGCACAAACACTAATTAAAACATAAAAACACATCTAACCAGAGGCTAGATCAATATTTATTGCTAAATAGAACCAAAAATCAAGGAACAAAAATAAAATTGGGTTGCCTCCCAACAAGCGCTATCGTTTAACGCCCCTAGCTAGGCATAAAAGCGAGGATAGATCTAGGTATTATCATCTTTGGTATGCAATCCATAAGTGGCTCTCATAATAGATTCATAAGGTAATTTAATCTTCTTTTTAGGGAAGTGTTCCATCCCTTTCCTCAACGGAAATTGGAATCTAATGTTCCCTTCCTTCATATCAATAATTGCACCAATCGTTCTAAGGAAGGTCTACCAAGAATAATAGGACACGAAGGATTGCAATCTATATCAAGAACAATGAAATCTACGGGCACATAGTTCCTATTTGCAACAATAAGAACATAATTAATTCTTCCCATAGGTTTCTTAATAGTGGAATCCGCGAGATGCAAGTTTAAGGACAATCATCAAATTCACGGAAACCTAGCAAATCACACAAAGTTTTTGGAATCGTGGAAACACTAGCAACCAAATCACACAAAGCATAGCATTCATGATCTTTAAATTTAATTTTAATAGTAGGTTCCCACTCATCATAAAGTTTTCTAGGAATAAAAACTTCTAACTCAAGCTTTTCTTCATAAGATTGCATTAAAGCATCAACGATATGTTTAGTAAAAGCCTTATTTTGACTATAAGCATGAGGAGAATTTAGCACGGATTGCAACAAGGAAATACAATCTATTAAAGAGCAATTATCATAATTAAATTCCTTGAAATCCAACATAGTGGGTTCAATGCTATCTAAAGTTTTAACCTCTTCGATCCCACTTTTACCAATTTTGGCATCAAGATCTAAAAACTCCGAATTATTGAGACGCCTTTTAACTAAAGTTGACTCATCTTCAGTCCCATCATTATCAAGATTCATATTGCAAAACAAAGATTTAATAGGAGACAAATCAATCACTTTTAGATCTTCATCATTATTGTCATGAAAACTAGAAGAACACGCTTTCACAAAGCAATCTTTCTTAGCACGCATCCTAGCGGTGCTTTCTTTGCACTCAACAATGGAAATTCTCATGGCTTTGAGAGACTCATTGATATCATGCTTAGGTGGAATAGATCTAAGTTTCAAAGAATCAACATCAAGAGAAATTCTATCCACGTTCCTAGCCAATTCATCAATCTTAAGTAATTTTTCTTCAAGCAAAGCATTGAAATTCTTTTGCGAATTCATAAACTCTTTAACACTAATCTCAAAATCAGAGGGCAACTTATTAAAATTTCCATAAGAATTGTTGTAGGAATTACCATAATTATTAGTGGAATTACTAGGGAACGACCTAGGATTAAAGTTTTCTCTATACACGTTGTTACCAAAATTATTCCTACCAACAAAATTCACATCCATAGATTCATTATTATTCTCAATCAAAGTAGACAAAGGCACATCATTAGGATCAGAAGAAGCACTCTTATTAGCAAACAATTTCATATGTTCATCCATCTTTCCACTCAAAACATTAATTTCTTCAATCGCATGAACCTTTTTACTAGTAGATCTTTCAGTGTGCCATTGTGTGACGCCCCCGATTTGACCGTACACTAATGATACACACAAACGTGTACGATCAAGATCAGGGACTCACGGGAAGATATCACAACACAACTCTAAAAACATAAATAAGTCATACAAGCATCATAATACAAGCTAGAGGGCTCGAATACAAGTGCTCGATCATAGACGAGTCAGCGGAAGTAACAATATCTGAGTATAGACATAAGTTAAACAAGTTTGCCTTAAGAAGGCTAGCACAAACTGGGATATAGATCAAAAAAGGCGCAGGCCTCCTGCCTGGGATCGTCCTAAACTACTCCTGGTCATCGTCAGCGGCCTGCACGTAGTAGTAGGCACCTCCGGTGTAGTAGGAGTCGTCGTCGACGGTGGCGTCTGGCTCCTGGGCTCCAGCATCTGGTTGCGACAACCAGGTAGAATGGAAAGGGGAAAAGAGGGAGAAAAGCAACCGTGAGTACTCATCCAAAGTACTCGCAAGCAAGGATCTACACTACATATGCAGGGGTATCTGTGTAAAGGGGCAATATCGGTGGACTAAACTGCAGAATGCCAGAATAAGAGGGGGATAGCTAGTCCTGTCGAAGACTACGCTTCTAGCAGCCTCCATCTTGCAGCATGTAGAAGAGAGTAGATGGTAAGTTCACCAAGTAGCATCGCATAGCATAATCCTACCCGGCGATCCTCCCCTCGTCGCCCTGTGTGAGAGCGATCACTGGGTTATATCTGGCACTTGGAAGGGTGTGTTTTATTAAGTATCCGGTTCTAGTTGTCATAAGGTCAAGGTACAACTCCGGGTCATCCTTTTACCGAGTGACACGGCTATTCGAATAGATAAACTTCCCTGCAGAGGTGCACCACATTACCTAACACGCTCGATCCCATTTGGCCGGACACACTTTCCTGGGTCATGCCCGGCCTCGAAAGATCAACACGTCGCAGCCCCACCTAGGCACAACAGAGAGGTCAGCACGCCGGTCTAAATCCTATGCGCGTAGGGGTCTGGGCCCATCGCCCATTGCACACCTGCACGTTGCGAACACGGCCGGTGAGCAGACCTAGCAACCTCCATTTCAAAGGAAGTTGCGTTACGCGGTCCAACCTGGCGCGCGCCGCTCAGTCACTGACGTCACGAAGGCTTCGGCTGATACCACGACGTCAAGTGCCCATAACTGTTCCCGTGTAGTTGGTTAGTGCGTATAGGCCAGTGGCCAGACTCAGATCAAATACCAAGATCTCGTTAATCATGTTATTTTGAAGTAACCGCGAACACCGACTGGGCCAGGCCCACCTCTCACCTGGTAGTCTCAACCTGCCCTATCGCTCCGCCACAAAGATCCACCCAGAGGGCCATCGGGACAAAGGTCCTTTCAGCCCCCAATCCGTGAATCACTCGCGGGTACTCTATGAGCCGACCTGACTTAAGTCACCACATGTATCATGTATAAAGTATATAGTATATACCCGTGATCATGACCCGATAGTATAGCATGGCAGACGGACAAGAATGTAGGGCCAATGATGGAATACTAGCATCCTATAATAAGCAATTAGGATTGCAGGTAAAGGTAACACAGTAGTAGCAAGGCCAGGCTATGCATCTGGATAGGATAAACGGAAAGCAGTAACATGCTACACTACTCTAATGCAAGCAGTAGAGAGAAGAATAGGCGATATCTGGTGATAAAGGGGGGGCTTGCCTGGTTGCTCTGGCAAGAAGGAGGGGTCGTCAACAACGTAGTCGATCAGGGCACCAGCAGCGGCGTCAGTCTCCTAGTCTACCGGAGAGAAGAGGGGGGAGAAACAATGAATACAATGCAAACAGATGCATAACGATGCATGACATGTCAAGTAACGGTGCTAGGAGTGCCATAACGCGGTAGGAGGTGATACCGGCGAAGGGGGAAAACATCCGGGAAAGTATCCCCGGTGTTTCGCGTTTTCGGACAGGTGAACCGGAGGGGGAAAGTTGCGTGTTTGGTATGCTAGGGATGTGTGGCGGACGAACGGGCTGCGTATCCGAATTCGTCTCGTCGTTCTGAGCAACTTTCATGTACAAAGTATTTTCATCCGAGTTGTAGATTATTTCATATTAATTTCCAAAGTTTTAAATGATTTTCTAATTTTCTGGATTTTATTTAATTCGAAAATACATTAATACTAAACTGCTATGGGTACACATAAATGTACCGAGTAGTTTGTACCAGCGGCTGACAATGGGGCCCGGGGCGGCAGTCAGCAGTTGACCAGTCAACAGTTGACTGGTCAACTAGGTTCCCGGACCCACATGTCATAGGCACAATGCTAATTAACAGTTTTAGTTAATCTAATGACTAGGTGGAGTCCACGGGGCTGAGTCAGCATGTACAGTCAGCGTTGACTTAGTCAAAGTTGACCAGTCAACAGGGGCAATGGTGCCCTTCTGTCAGTGTCACGTGTTTTTAACAAAATGTTTTAAACAGTCTAATTAGAGGTGGGGCCCTACTGTCATTGACACATCAAGCTAATTACAAGTTGATTAGCTAATTAATCTACATTAATTAATTTAATTAATCGATTATTATCATTTTCCTTTACCCTTTTCTTTGTTTTACAGGGGCGGGGCCCATATGGCAGTGGCCTATATGGACACCAGGGGGTAGGATGGGCACGGGCGCGTGCGTGCTCGCCGGCGACGGCAGAGCGATGGGCGCGGCGTGGACGTGGGCCACTGGCGCCGGCCGGAGCCGCAGCAGGCAGGCAGTGAAGCAGCAGAGCTGCAGCGGCAGCGTGGTGCAAGAGCGGGCGTGGACAGGCGGAGGCGGGGCTGGCGCAGCTATGCGTGGACAGCAGGCCGCGACATTGGCACGGCGAGGGCAGTGGCGGGATGCGGCCAGGCGCAGCCTTGGCTCACGCAGGGCGCATCGACGATAGGTGTTGGGCGCACGCGGGCGTCCAAGGTCACCGCCGGAGCGCGGGACGCGGTCGACGACGAGCGAGGAGAGGCCGGGGCGCGTGTGCAGGCCGAGGAGGTGAGCGCGGCGATGTCTAGCGGGTGCGGACGATGCCATAGCGGGTGAGGGAACGACGCAGGGGAGGCGAGGCGAGGGCCACCGCGGTAAGGCACTAGGCGGGGGAAGGAGGACCGGGGTCCTCACCGTCCATTGGAGGGAAGGGGGCGTCGAGGCGCTATGGCGACCGGTAGGGAGGAGGATGAGGAGGCGATCCGGCGACGGCGACCGGGCGGCGTTCACCGGGGTTGGCGTATGGGCGGGAGATCGTCGCGGCGAGGGGGGCTCTGGCGTAGTGGCCGCGGGGATCGGCGGCGGCATTTGTGCCCCGATCCAGATCAGATCGGGTGGGGGAGAGGGAGAGGGCGAACGAGTGGGGGGAGTGGGGGTGTCGGTTAGGGTTTGGGGTAGTGGGGGGAGGCCTATGTAGGCCAGAGGCGTGGGCCGGCCTGGCTGGGCCATGGCCCAGTTGGGCCAAGGGGTCCAGTGGGGGAAGGGGTCTTTGTCTCCCCTTATTTATTTATTTTTGGCTTTTGTTTTATTTCTTTTCTTTTCTATTTTAATTTTCTATTTTAAATACATTAGTTTCATAAAATACATTAGTTGTACCTAAATTAGTATTAACAAATATGCCACCACCACAATTAACTTGGCACCTAAAATAAATTAGTTTGTAATTGTTTATTACTTTAAAAGCATTTAAATAATTGTTCTCGCTATGTGTTATTCATTTTAGAGTATTTAAACAATTTATAAAAGTGTGGTCTCTCCACCATAATTACCTATGAATTATTTGGCACAAACCGAACATTTTAGTTTTAATATTTGAAAACTTGTGTGGTTTGCCTTTAACTGAATTTGAATCGTTTTGAACTAACGTGAGATTAGCAACAGTAATCGCGATGATGTGGCATGATTAGCAGAGGTTCACTGTAGCTTAAGTATCTGGGCGTCCCAATTATCGTCCACTGCAAGAAATCTCATCGTGAGATTTCAGAGGTAGAGTAAGGGGAAAGATGTGGTTATGAAAAAATTCTATCAAGTCTTCTCGGTCTTGGTTGCTTTTCTCGAAGAGGTCGATCCATAGTGTTGATTTCTTCATTCCTATGCCTCAATGCATCAGGATGAAGTTTTTGTCCTTTCGTTGGGGTCTTCATCGTGCTTACGAAAGAATAAAGGGGGAGCATTCCGGGAGAACGGACCTCGGCAAGGTTGAATATCTGGTAGATAACATCGGGGAAGGTGGCGGAAAGTAACTCTCGAATTGAAATTTATGAAAATATCAAGAGCAAAGTAAGGAGGTATCATGGGAAGTTTCGAACGGGCAGGCAAGAGTTCGATGCCTGAAACAGGGCGTGAAAGGGGCTCAAAGCAATGAGAATAAGTATTGTGTCTGATAGCAGAATTGATGATCTCTTGGGAGGTGGCTCTTGAATGACTTATGAGGCCACACGCGAGGAATAACTATGGAAACAGGGGGTGTACAGGAGAGTCAGGTTTCGATCCTGTGGAACTGTGGGTTATGGGCCCACCATGTGGGTTAAAAGTAGAAAGGGCGGTGATATTTTGCACAGTCATGATAACAAAGCATGTCAGAGGATAGCCTGTCAGTTATGTTGGCAACATGTTGGTACCAAGGGCGAGGGACTAAGAGAACCTTTTTCCTGCTCGTAGTACGAGGCGGACCAATAGGCAAGGTTCTCATCCATCGGTGGCTACCGGAATGTCATCAACAGTAGTAACAGGGTTTTGCTGACAGAAATGTACACAGAGGTGTTTAATTAAGCAAGAGAATATTACTTCTTAGATCATATATATCACAAGAAAGTTTAAACCAAACAATGGAAAGGAAAATGTGATTATCAGATTAATCAGACCAATGGAAAGGAAAATGCGTTCATAACCGAGTATCAAAGGTATATCTTTCCCAATGAAAAGTAGAGCATGATATCCATGACAGGATAGAAAGTAGAAAACCAATTAGGTCAGGGGAAAGGAATTTCATGACATTACCCATACACCGGTGATTGGATAATTAGTAAAGAAAAATTAGCATTGTGCTACAAATGTTCTTATTGAAGATCGGAGTACCACAGACATGCTTCGAGATAGCATTGACATGGTTTTCAAGCAAAGGTCAGACTTTGGATACACAAAGGATCCATGAGGATAAACTTATTAAACAGGGCATTCAATTTCCTCATGGAAAAATGGTTAACCTTGTTAAAAAGGAAACTACAACACTAGGTCCTCCGGTCAGGTGTGCTAGGCATGACATCACCTTACCAGGTCATATGAGGATCAATGTTATAACTCTTGAAAATATGTTCCAACCATCATATCTGACCGAGATTCAGATCTGATTGGTGTCAGGGTACCTCAGACTTAGGATGCCTGAGAAGAGAAGGTGTGACACAAATTGACGAGATGACAATGTAAAATTCTCGGGAAATGAACTATGGAAGCGATTTCCGAACAACAGTTCATCATTGAGCCAAGGAGAGGATGACGGGGTGGCTGATGGACTCAGAAAAAATTCATCAAGATTTCCAAGAAGATGGATTTCCACAATTATGTGAACAAGGAGATAACATTTGTCAGATCAAATGATATACTGATGTATGCTCGAGGGAACATCCACAATTGAACATTGATCGAAAATGCACCAGGAAATATGGATTGAGCAACCCAATCAAGGTTAGAGTGGTGATACAATAACCAATAGTCTAAGGATGAACTATCGACCCTTAACTTCAAAGCAACATGGTTGCTAGAAGTAACAAAGTCACACATCAGAGTTCACTTGTGTGTATTCTAGTTAGAAACAACACGGGGAACAAGAAAGAATGGTGGTGGTGAGAAATATCACTATACCAAGAATTCTTAAGAGGGGGTGAAATTCTCACGACATTCTTGACATAAAAGATGGTAATGCTCAAAGGTAAAGAAGAACAATGTTGGATAGCAAGGAACTGAAGGTATAACACCAAACACGAACAAGTTTGTGTTGAATGGAAGGCAATAAAATGGTCGATGATAAAACAAATTGTCGAGGGCAAGGATGGTATTTCTCATCATGAATTCAATTGATATCTAGGAAGGAGTCAAGATGTTGATGATGATCACGACAAATTTTGTCGAGAGGCTCCACGAAGAAGCAAACGAACAGCGACTGCATCAAGCAAAAGGACTGATGCAGGGATAGATTATTGGATCCATGGATACGACACCAACTCGGAACCAAGCTTATTGTTTGAGGTGGAACGATAAGACGAGGGAATCAACGTAAGCTTAGCTCATCGTCGAAGGTTGTGCTCCGGGAATAAGGAAGAGGTAGCACAGTTAAAATCATCACGATAATGATATAGCCAATCAGGCTAGGAATGACATGACGGAGTATTAACTTCCCAACAACAAAGTACTAGGAGTACTGAATCAAAGTGTTGATTCGATTCACTATGCAGTGTTCTCGGTTGACTAATAACTCAAAACCTGGGGAAATTTGAAATCGGTGAGAAGCAATACTAGATGTAGACTTACAGGAAGCGACATAGTTCTTTGATATTCTCGATATACCGGAGGGTAATACTCGAAGGAAGATCAAAATAGAGGTTGCGGAGATGTATTGATCTTCAGAAGACATGTACTTTAAATTGCCTGAGAAATGGAATCAAGGAGAAAATATGGTCAGAACCACGATTGCAAAGGATCAATTCACAGATACCAGATGATATTTTATCAAGGAAATAAGCATTAGTACAAGAAGCTTCCATGATAAGATCTACATCGTGTCCATGGGCATGAACACAAAGTTCAAGGTCGACTCCCACTTCTCCAAAGCACAACCTTACATTTACTTCTTGTTTCGATAATGGCATTAGTGTTCAAAGTTTTACCTGTTGAAATACCAGATGAGTATGGCCCGTGAAATCTTTCAGGCTCACATAGATTAGGTAAGGCATTGGTTCAACCCATCGGGGCATCTTAGGAACATATACCATAACCTTTTGGGAGTAATTAACACAAGCTCGAAAGTAGAGCATGGTTATCAAAGCAGAGGATACAATTTACCAAAGGAATTATGTATCAGGAAAAGAACTCAAAAGATTTGAATGTGAATGATACCATCGGATAACAACCCAGCAGTGGGTCTGGCGGTCCACAACGGAGCTGACATGAGTATCGGTACTCAATCAGAGGAAGAAAGAATGCAAAGGCATCAGATTATAGAAACAACTGACTAATTTAAAGCTCAAATGCAAAGGAATTATGATCTTCAAATCAAGGGATCAGAAGCAAACACTCTGATCAAGGATGGATAAGTTGAGTAGGCTTAGGGGAACAATCGATGGCAATTTGATTGGTCGAGATCCAGCTCATGTTTAAAATGACGTCTAAGCCGAAAGGATGAATTCTAGGATCTGATTGAGGATTGTGAGCATTCGCAACATATTGAATCAATGGACTCAAAATGAAAGTGTCAAAGGCTGCCAATAAGATTACTATACTTATGGGATTAACCATAATGCAAGCAAGCAAGAATTTCAAGAGCAATAAAGTGCTAAGGATTTTTGGAAGATCGAATATTATTTCGAAGACCTCAGTGAAACACATAAGCATCTAGGGATGGGCGGATACTCGGTAAGTGCGAGGAATTATCCGTAGGGGAGTTTATGTGGGTAATGAACTGCAAGGCAGTAGGAACAAAGTATTCTCGAAGCAATGGAGAGAATTTTCGGGCTATCTTGTAATAACAAGATCAATGGGATTGAAAGGGCAAGTGCATGTAGTTATCCCTAATGATATAACAGTGGTAGGGAATTTGCAAAGGCAGTGGGCACAAGTGTCTCAAGAGAACATCGTAGAGTATCTTCGAAATCTTCTGGTGCAGCCAGCGGTCATCTGTAATAAGGGGCACTCCGGGTGGATGTGATCACGAGATCCTAATGTAAGAGTTAGTAAAACATTTTTAACCCGAATAGAAGAGAGATCGGAATCCCAGAGTATAGACGAGGAATAAAAGATCCTAATACCACCCAATTGGTGACGTGGGCCCGTAAGGCACACAACCATGTTAGCAAAAGTTTTGTAATATCTAGACTCGACTTCGGCCAAGGAGTGTGGAAGGGGGATTCCTATAGGCAGTCGGCTCTGATACCAACTTGTGACGCCCCCGATTTGACCGTACCCTAATCATACACGCAAATGTGTACGATCAAGATCAGGGACTCACGGGAAGATATCACAACACAACTCTAAAAACATAAATAAGTCATACAAGCATCATAATACAAGCCAGGGGCCTCGAGGGCTCAAATACAAGTGCTCGATCATAGACGAGTCAGCGGAAGTAACAATATCTGAGTACAGACATAAGTTAAACAAGTTTGCCTTAAGAAGGCTAGCACAAACTGGGATACAGATCGAAAGAGGCGTAGGCCTCCTGCCAGGGATCCTCCTAAACTACTCATGGTCGTCATCAGCGGCCTGCACGTAGTAGTAGGCACCTCCGGTGTAGTAGGAGTCGTCATCGACGGTGGCGTCTGGCTCCTGGGCTCCAGCATCTGGTTGCGACAACCAGGTAGAATGGAAAGGGGGAAAAGAGGGAGAAAAGCAACCGTGAGTACTCATCCAAAGTACTCGCAAGCAAGGATCTACACTACATATGCAGGGGTATCTGTGTAAAGGGGCAATATCGGTGGTCTGAACTGCAGAATGCCAGAATAAGAGGGGGATAGCTAGTCCTGTCGAAGACTACGCTTCTAGCAGCCTCCATCTTGCTGCATGTAGAAGAGAGTAGATGGTAAGTTCACCAAGTAGCATCGCATAGCATAATCCTACCCGGCGATTCTCCCCTCGTCGCCCTGTGTGAGAGCGATCACCGGGTTATATCTGGCACTTGGAAGGGTGTGTTTTATTAAGTATCCGGTTCTAGTTGTCATAAGGTCAAGGTACAACTCCGGGTCATCCTTTTACCGAGGGACACGACTATTCGAATAGATAAACTTCCCTGCATGGGTGCACCACATTACCTAACACGCTCGATCCCATTTGGCCGGAGACACTTTCCTGGGTCATGCCCGGCCTCGGAAGATCAACACGTCGCAACCCCACCTAGGCACAATAGAGAGGTCAGCACGCCGGTCTAAATCCTATGCACGCAGGGGTCTGGGCCCATTGCACACCTGCACGTTGCGAACGCGGCCGGTGAGCAGACCTAGCAACCTCCATTTGAAAGGTAGTTGCATTACGCGGTCCAACGCGGCGCGCGCCGCTCAGTCACTGACGTCACGAAGGCTTCGGCTGATACCACGACGTCGAGTGCCCATAACTGTTCACACGTAGTTGGTTAGTGCGTATAGGCCAGTGGCCAGACTCAGATCAAGTACCAAGATCTCGTTAATCGTGTTATTTTGAAGTAACCGCGAACGCCGACAGGTCCAGGCCCACCTCTCACCTAGGTAGTCTCAACCTGTCCTGTCGCTCCTCCACAAAGATCCACCCAGAGGGCCATCGGGACAAAGGTCCTTTTAGCCCCCAATCCGTGAATCACTCGCGAGTACTCTACGAGCCGACCCGACTTAAGTCACCACATGTATCATGTATAAAGTATATAGTATATACCCGTGATCACCTCCCGAGTGATCAAGACCCGATAGTATAGCATGGCAGATGGACAAGAATGTAGGGCCAATGATGGAATACTAGCATCCTATGCTAAGCAATTAGGATTGCAGGTAAAGGTAACAACAGTAGTAGCAAGGCCAGGCTATGCATCAGGATAGGATAAACGGAAAGCAGTAACATGCTACACTACTCTAATGCAAGCAGTAGAGAGAAGAATAGGCGATATCTGGTGATAAAGGGGGGGCTTGCCTGGTTGCTCTGGCAAGAAGGAGGGGTCGTCAACAACGTAGTCGATCGGGGCACCAGCAGTGGCGTCAGTCTCCTAGTCTACCGGAGAGAAGAGGGGGGAGAAACAATGAATACAATGCAAACAGATGCATAACGATGCATGACATGTCAAGTAATGGTGCTAGGAGTGCCATAACGCGGTAGGAGGTGATACCGGCGAAGGGGGAAAACATCCGGGAAAGTATCCCCGGTGTTTCGCGTTTTCGGACAGGTGAACCGGAGCGGGAAAGTTACGTGTTCACTATGCTAGGGATGTGTGGCGGACGAACGGGCTGCGTATCCGGATTTGTCTCGTCGTTCTGAGCAACTTTCATGTACAAAGTATTTTCATCCGAGTTGTAGATTATTTCATATTAATTTCCAAAGTTTTAAATGATTTTCTAATTTTCTGGATTTTATTTAATTCGAAAATACATTAATACTAAACTGCTATGCGTACACATAAATGTACCCAGTAGTTTGTACCAACGGCTGACAATGGGGCCCGGGGGGCAGTCAGCAGTTGACCAGTTAACAGTTGACTGGTCAACTGGGTTCCGGGACCCACATGTCATAGGCACAATGCTAATTAACAATTTTAGTTAATCTAATGACTAGGTGGAGTCCAGGGGGCTGAGTCGGCATGTACAGTCAGCGTTGACTTAGTCAAAGTTGACCAGTCAACAGGGGCAATGGTGCCCTTCTGTTAGTGTCACATGTGTTTTTAACAAAATGTTTTAAACAGTCTAATTAGAGGTGGGGCCCTACTGTCATTGACACATCAAGCTAATTACAAGTTGATTAGCTAATTAAGCTACATTAATTAATTAATTTAATTAATTGATTATTATCATTTTCCTTTACCCTTTTCTTTGTTTTACAGGGGCCGGGCCCATATGGCAGTGGCCTATACGGCCACCAGGGGGTAGGATGGGCACGGGCGCGTGCGTGCTCGCCGGCGACGGCAGAGCGATGGGGGTGGCGTAGAAGTGGGCCACTGGCGCCGGCCGGAGCCGCAACAGGCAGGCAGCAGAGCAGCAGAGTGATACGTCTCCAACGTATCTATAATTTTTTATTGTTCCATGCTATATTATATTCTGTTTTGGATGTTTAATGGGCTTTATTATACACTTTTATATTATTTTTGGGACTAACCTATTAACCGGAGGCCCAGCCAAGATTGCTGTTTTTTTGCCTATTTCAGTGTTTCGTAGAAAAGGAATATCAAACGGAGTTCAAACAGAATGAAACCTTCGGGAACGTGATTTTCGGAACGAACGTGATCCAGAGGAGTTGGAGTCCACGTCAAGAAAGCAACGAGGAGGGCACGAGGTAGGGGGCGCGCCTACCCCCCTGGGCGCGCCCTCCACCCTCGTGGGCCCCTCGTGGCTCCCCTGACCGACTTCTTTCGCCTATATATACCTACGTACCCCCAAACCATCAGAGCAGGAGCCAAAACCCTATTTTCCACCGCCACAACCTTCTGTACCCGTGAGATCCCATCTTGGGGCCTTTTCTGGCGCTTCGGCGGAGGGGGCATTGATCACGGAGGGCTTCTACATCAACACCATAGCCTCTCCGATGATGTGTGAGTAGTTTACCTCAGACCTTCGGGTCCATAGTTATTAGCTAGATGGCTTCTTCTCTCTTTTTGGATCTCAATACCATGTTCTCCTCGATCTTCTTGGAGATCTATTCGATGTAATCTTCTTTTGCGGTGTGTTTGTCGAGATCCGATGAATTGTGGGTTTATGATCAAGATTATCTATGAACAATATTTGAATCTCCTCTGAATTCTTTTATGTATGATTGGTTATCTTTGCAAGTCTCTTCGAATTATCAGTTTGGTTTGGCCTACTAGATTGATCTTTCTTGCAATGGGAGAAGTGCTTAGCTTTGGGTTCAATCTTGCGGTGTCCTTTCCCAGTGACAGCAGGGGCAGCAAGGCACGTATTGTATTGTTGCCATCGAGGATAAAAAGATGGGGTTTATATCATATTGCATGAATTTATCCCTCTACATCATGTCATCTTACTTAAAGCATTACTCCGTTCTTATGAACTTAATACTCTAGATGCATGCTGGATAGTGGTCGATGTGTGGAGTAATAGTAGTAGATGTAGAATCATTTCGGTCTACTTCTCGTGGACGTGATGCCTATATACATGATCATACCTAGATATTCTCATAACTATGCTCAATTCTATCAATTGCTCGACCGAAATTCGTTTACCCACCGTAATACTTATGCTCTTGAGAGAAGCCACTAGTGAAACCTATGGCCCACGGGTCTATTTTCCATCATATTAATCTTCCAACACTTAGTTATTTCCATTGCCGTTTATTTTACTTTGCATCTTTATTTCTCTTTGTTATAAAAATACCAAAAATATTATCTTATCATATCTATCAGATCTCACTCTCGTTAGTGACCGTGAAGGGATTGACAACCCCTTTATCGCATTGGTTGCAAGGTTCTTGTTTGTTTGTGTAGGTGCGTGGGACTCGAGCGTGATCTCCTACTAGATTGATACCTTGGTTCTCGAAAATTGAGGGCAATACTTACGCTACTTTACTGCATCACCCTTTCCTCTTCAAGGGAAAACCAACGCAGTGCTCAAGAGGTAGCAAGAAGGATTTCTGGCGCCGTTGCCGGGGAGATTCGCGCCAAGTCAAGTCAAGATTTGATTTCCTGTCAACGAGCCATTTTTGGCACCGTTGCCGGATCTACGCACAAGTCAAGACATACCAAGTACCCATCACAAACTCATCTCCCTCGCATTACATTATTTGCCATTTGCCTCTCGTTTTCCTCTCCCCCACTTCACCCTTGCCGTTTTATTCGCCTTCTCTTTTTCGTTCGCCTCTTTTTTTTTGCTTACTTCTTGTTTGGTTGTTTGTTGGATTGCTTGCTTGTCACGATGGCTCAAGATAATACTAAATTGTGTGACTTCACCAATACCAACAACAATGATTTTCTTAGCACTCCGATTGCCCCTCTTACCGATGATGAATCTTGTGAAATTAATACTGCTTTGTTGAATCTTGTCAAGAAATATCAATTCGCCGGCCTTCTTAGTGAAGATGTCGCTACCCATCTAAATAGATTTGTTGATTTGTGTGATATGCAAAAGAAGAAAGATGTGGACAATGATATTGTTAAATTGAAGCTATTTCCTTTTTCGCTTAGAGATCGTGCTAAAGCTTGGTTTTCTTCTTTGCCTAAAAATAGTATTGATTCTTGGAATAAGTGCAAAGATGCTTTTATCTCTAAGTATTTTCCTCCCGCTTAAATCATCTCTCTTAGAAACGATATTATGAATTTTAAGCAACTTGATCATGAACATGTTGCACAAGCTTGGGAGAGGATGAAATTAATGATACATAATTGCCCTACACATGGTTTGAATCTTTGGATGATTATACAAAAAATTTATGCGGGATTGAATTTTGCTTCTAGAAATCTTTTAGATTCGGCCGCGGGAGGCACTTTTATGGAAATCACTTTAGGAGAAGCTACTAAACTCCTAGATAATATTATGGTTAATTATGATCAATGGCACACCGAAAGATCTACTAATAAAAAGTGCATGTGATAGAAGAAATTAATGTTTTGAGTGGAAAGATGGATGAACTTATGAAATTATTTGCTAATAAGAGTATTTCTTCTGATCCTAATGATATGCCTTTGTCTACCTTGATTGAGAATAATAATGAATCTATGGATGTGAATTTTGTTGGTAGGAATAATTTTGGTAACAACGCGTATAGAGGAAACTTTAATCCTAGGCCGTTCCCTAGTAACTCCTCTAATAATTATGGTAATTCCTACAACAATTCTTATGGAAATTTTAATAAGATACCCTATGAATTTGAGACTAGTGTTAAGGAGTTTATGAATTCGCAAAAGAATTTCAATGCTTTGCTTGAAGAAAAATTGCTTAAACTTGATGAATTGGCTAGGAACGTTGATAGAATTTCTCTTGATGTTGATTCTTTGAAACTTAGATCTATTCCACCTAAGCATGATATCAATGAGTCTCTCAAAGCCATGAGAATTTCCATTGATGAGTGCAAAGAAAGAACCACTAGGATGCGTGCTAAGAAAGATTGCTTTGTGAAAGCGTGTTCTTCTAGTTTCTATGAGAACAAAGATGAAGATCTAAAAGTTATTGATGTGTCTCCTATTAAATCTTTGTTTTTCAATATGAATCTTGAGAATGATGGTACTGAAGATGAGCCACTTTGCCTGGAAGGCGTTCCAAAAATTTGGAATTTTTAGATCTTGATGCGAAATTTGCTAAAAGTGGGATTGAAGAAGTCAAAACTTTATATATCAATGAACCCACTATCTTGGATTTCAAGGAATTTAATTATGATAATTGATCTTTTATAGATTGGATTTCCTTATTGCAATCCGTGCTAAATTCTCTGCATGCTTATAGTCAAAATAAAGCTTTTACTAAACATATCGTTGATGCTTTGATGCAATCTTATGAAGAAAAACTTGAGTTGGAAGTTTCTATCCCTAGAAAACTTTATGATGAGTGGGAACCTACTATTAAAATTAAAATTAAAGATCATGAATGTTATGCTTTGTGTGATTTGGGTGCTAGTGTTTCCACGATCCCGAAAACTTTGTGTGATTTGCTAGGATTCCGTGAATTTGATGATTGTTCTTTAAACTTGCACCTTGCGGATTCCACCATTAAGAAACCTATGGGAAGAATTAATGATGTTATTATTGTTGCAAATAGGAACTATGTGCCCGTAGATTTTATCGTTCTTGATATAGATTGCAATCCTTCATGTCCGATTATTCTTGGTAGACCTTTCCTTAGAACGATTGGTGCGATTATTGATATGAAGGAAGGGAATACTAGATTCCAATTTCCGTTAAGGAAAGGCATGGAACACTTCCCTAGAAAGAAAATAAAATTACCTTATGAATCTATTATAAGAGCCACTTATGGATTGGCTACCAAAGATGGCAATACCTAGATCTATCCTTACTTTTATGCCTAGCTAGGGGCGTTAAACGATAGCGCTTGTTGGGAGGCAACCCAATTTTATTTTAGTTTTTTGCTATTTGCTTCTGTTTAGGAATAAATATTTGATCTAGCCTCTGATTAGATTTGTTTTTATGTTTTAATTAGTGTTTGTGCCAAGTGAAACCTATAGGATCTTCTTGGATGATAGTTATTTGATCTTGCTGAAAATTCCAGAAACTTTCTGTTCACGGAAACAATTGTTAAAAATCACCAGAACGTGATAAAATACTGATTCCAATTGCTTATGATCAATAAACAAATTGTCTAGGTATTCCTATTTTTGTAGAATTTGTTGAGTTACAGACGTTTGTGTTAGTTACAGATTACTACAGACTGTTCTGTTTTTGACAGATTCTGTTTTTCGTGTGTTGTTTGCTTATTTTGATGAATCTATGGCTAGTAAAATAGTTTATAAACCATAGAGAAGTTGGAATACAGTAGGTTTAACACCAATATATAAATAAAGAATGAGTTCAATACAGTACCTTGAAGTGGTGTTTTGTTTTCTTTCGCTAACGGAGCTCACGAGATTTTCTGTTAAGTTTTGTGTTGTGAAGTTTTCAAGTTTTGGGTAAAAGATTTGATGGATTATGGAACAAGGAGTGGCAAGATCCTAAGCTTGGGGATGCCCATGGCACCCCAAGATAATCTAAGGACACCAAAAAGCCAAAGCTTGGGGATGCCCCGGAAGGCATCCCCTCTTTCGTCTACTTCCATCGGTAACTTTACTTGGAGCTATATTTTTATTCACCACATGATATGTGTTTTGCTTGGAGCGTCTTGTATGATTTGAGTCTTTGCTTTTTAGTTTACCACAATCATCCTTGCTGTACACACCTTTAGAGAGAGACACACATGAATCGGAATTTATTAGAATACTCTATGTGCTTCACTTATATCTTTTGAGCTATATAGTTTTTGCTCTAGTGCTTCACTTATATCTTTTAGAGCACGGTGGTGGTTTAATTTTATAGAAACTATTGATCTCTCATGATTCACTTATATTATTTTGAGAGTCTTAAAACAACATGTCAATTTGCTTTAATTAGAATATCATGAGAAATTTGATGCTTGATAATTGTTTTAAGATATAAAGGTGGTAATATCATAGTTGTGCTAGTTGAGTAATTGTGAAATTAAGGAATAATTGTGTTGAAGTTTGTGATTCCCGTAGCATGCACGTATGGTGAACCGTTATGTAACGAAGTCAGAGCATGAGGTATTTATTGATTGTCATCCTTTGTGTGGCAGTCGGGATCGCGCGATGGTTAACTCCTACCAACCCTTCCCCTAGGAGCATGCGTAGTAGTACTTTGCTTCGAGGGCTAGTAAATTTTTGCAATAAGTATATGAGTTCTTTATGACTAATGTGAGTCCATGGATTATACGCACACTTACCTTTCCGCAATTTTCTAGCCTCTTCGGTACCGTGCATTGCCCTTTCTCACCTTGAGAGTTGGTGCAAACTTCGCCGGTGCATCCAAACCCCGTGATATGATATGCTCTATCACACATAAACCTCCTTATACCTTCCTCAAAACAGCCACCATACCTACCTATTATGGCATTTCCATAGCCATTCCGAGATATATTGCCATGCAACTTTCCACCGTTTAGTTTATCATGACACGCTCCATCATTGTCATATTGCTTTGCATGATCATGTAGTTGGCATCGTATTTGTGGCAAAGCCACCGTTCATAATTCTTTCATACATGTCACTCTTGATTCATCGCATATCCCGGTACACCGCCGGAGGCATTCACATAGAGTCATATTTTGTTCTAAGTATTGAGTTGTAATTCTTGAGTTGTAAAGTAAATAAAAGTGTGATGATCACCATTATTAGAGCATTGTCCCAAGTGAGGAAAGGATGATGGAGACTATGATTCCCCCACAAGTCGGGATGAGACTCCGGACTAAAAAAAAGAGGCCATGAAAAAAAGGCCCAAATAAATAAATAAAATGATAAGAGAGAAGGGACAATGTTACTATCCTCTTACCACACTTGTGCTTCAAAGTAGCACCATGATCTTCATGATAGAGAGTCTCTCATTTTGTCACTTTCATATACTAGTGGGAAATTTCATTATAGAACTTGGCTTGTATATTCCAATGATGGGCTTCCTCAAATGCCCGAGGTCTTCGTGAGCAAGCAAGTTGGATGCACACCCACTTAGTTTCTTTTGTTGAGCTTTCATACACTTATAGCTCTAGTGCATCCGTTGCATGGCAATCCCTACTCCTTGCATTGACATCAATTGATGGGCATCTCCATAGCCCGTTGATTAGCCACGTCGATGTGAGACTTTCTCTTTTTTTGTCTTCCCACATAACCCCTACCATTATACCTTATTCCACCATAGTGCTATACCCATGGCTTGCGCTCATGTATTGCGTAAAAGTTGAAAAGGTTGAAGCGCGTTAAAAAGTATGAACCAATTGCTTGGCTAAAACCGGGGTTGTACATGATATGAATATTTTGTGTGGTGAAGATGGAGCATAGCCAGACTATATGATTTTGTAGGGATAACTTGCTTTGGCTATGTTATTTTGATAAGACATAATTGCTTGGTTAGCATGCTTAAAGTATTATTGTTTTTATGTTAACATTAAACTTTAACCTTGAATCATATCGAATCTGAACATTCGTGCCACAATAAGAAGAACTACATTGAAATTATGCTAAGTAGCATTCCACATCAAAAATTCTGTTTTTATCATTTACCTACTCGAGGACGAGCAGGAATTAAGCTTGGGGATGCTTGATACGTCTCCAACGTATCTATAATTTTTGATTGTTCCATGCTATATTATATTCTGTTTTGGATGTTTAATGGGATTTATTATACACTTCTATATTATTTTTCGGACTAACCTATTAACCTGAGTCCCAGCCCAGATTGCTATTTTTTTGCCTATTTCAGTGTTTCGCATAAAAGGAATATCAAACAGAGTCCAAACAGACTGAAACCTTCGGGAACGTGATTTTCGAAACGAACATGATCCAGAGGATTTGGAGTCCACGTCAAGAAAGCAACAAGGAGGGCACGAGGCAGGGGGCGCGCCTACCCCCTGGGCGCGCCCTCCACCCTCGTGGGCCCCTCGTGGCTCCCCTGACCGACTTCTTTCGCCTATATATACCTACGTACCCCCAAACCATCAGAGGAGGAGCCAAAACCCTATTTTCCACCGCCACAACCTTCTGTACCCGTGAGATCCCATCTTGGGGCCTTTTCTGGCGCTCCGACGGAGGGGGCATTGATCACGGAGGGCTTCTACATCAACACCATAGCCTCTCCGATGATGTGTGAGTAGTTTACCTCAGACCTTCGGGTCCATAGTTATTAGCTAGATGGCTTCTTCTCTCTTTTTGGATCTCAATACCATGTTCTCCTCAATCTTCTTGGAGATCTATTCGATGTAATCTTCTTTTGCGGTGTGTTTGTCGAGGTCCGATGAATTGTGGGTTTATGATCAAGATTATCTATGAACAATATTTGAATCTCCTCTAAATTATTTTATGTATGATTGGTTATCTTTGCAAGTCACTTCGAATTATCAGTTTGGTTTGGCCTACTAGATTGATCTTTCTTGCAATGGGAGAAGTGCTTAGCTTTGGGTTCAATCTTGCGGTGTCCTTTCCCAGTGGCAGCAGGGGCAGCAAGGCACGTATTGTATTGTTGCCATCGAGGATAAAAAGATGGGGTTTATATCATATTGCATGAGTTTATGCCTCTACATCATGTCATCTTACTTAAAGCATTACTCCGTTGTTATGAACTTAATACTCTAGATGCATGCTGGCTAGCGGTCGATGTGTGGAGTAATAGTAGTAGATCTAGAATCGTTTCGGTCTACTTGTCGCGGACGGGATGCCTATATACATGATCATACCTAGATATTCTCATAACTATGCTCAATTCTATCAATTGCTCGACAGTAATTCGTTTACCCACCGTAATACTTATGCTCTTGAGAGAAGCCACTAGTGAAACCTATGGCCCCCGGGTCTATTTTCCATCATATTAATCTTCCAACACTTAGTTATTTCCATTGCCGTTTATTTTACTTTGCATCTTTATTTCTCTTTATTATAAAAATACCAAAAATATTATATTATTATATCTATCAGATCTCACTCTCGTAAGTGACCGTGAAGGGATTGACAACCCCTTTATCGCGTTGGTTGCGAGGTTCTTGTTTGTTTGTGTAGGTGCATGGGACTCGAGCGTGATCTCCTACTGGATTGATACCTTGGTTCTCAAAAACTGAGGGAAATACTTACGCTACTTTACTGCATCACCCTTTCCTCTTCAAGGGAAAACCAACGCAGTGCTCAAGAGGTAGCACAGAGCTGCAGTGTGGTGCAAGAGCGGGCGTGGACAGGCGGAGGCGGGGCTGGCGCAGCTGTGCGTGGACAGCAGGCCGCAGCATTGGCGCGGCGAGGGCAGTGGCGGGATGCGGCCAGGCGCAGCCTTGGCTTGCGCAGGGCGCGGCGACGATGGGTGTTGGGCGCACGCAGGCGGCCAAGGTCACCGCCGGAGCGTGGGACGTGGTCGACGACGAGCGAGGAGAGGCCGGGGCGCGTGTGCAGGCTGAGGAGGTGAGCGCAGCGATGTCTAGCGGGCGCGGACGATGCCATAGCGGGTGAGGGAACGGCGTAGGGGAGGCGAGGCGAGGGCCGCCGCGGTAAGGCACTAGGCGGGGGAAGGAGGACCAGGGTCCTCACCGCCCGTTGGAGGGAAGGGGGCGTCGAGGCGCGATGGCGACCGGTGGGGAGGAGGACGAGGAGGCGATCCGGCGACGGCGACCAGGCGGCGTTCGCCGGGGTTGGCGTAGGGGTGGGAGATCGTCGCGGCGAGGGGGGGCTCCGGCGTATTGGCCGCGGGGATCGGCGGCAGCGTTCGTGCCCTGATCCAGATCGGATCGGGTGGGGGAGAGGGACAGGGCGAACGAGTGGGGGGAGTGGGGTGTCGGTTAGGGTTTGGGGGAGTGGGGGAGGCCTATGTAGGCCAGAGGCATGGGCCGGCCTGGCTGGGCCATGGCCCAGTTGGGCCAAGGGGTCCAGTGGGGGAGGGGTCTTTGTCTCGCCTTTTTTTATTTATTTTTGGCTTTTGTTTTATTTCTTTTCTTTTCTATTTTAATTCTCTATTTTAAATACATTAGTTGTACCTAAATTAGTATTAACAAATATGCCACCACCACAATTAACTTGGCACCTAAAATAAATTAGTTTGTAATTGTTTATTACTTTAAAAGCATTTAAATAATTATTCTCGCTATGTTTTATTCATTTTAGAGTATTTAAACAATTTATAAAAGTGTGGTCTCTCCACCATAATTACCTATGCATTATTTGGCACAAACCGAACATTTTAGTTTTAATATTTGAAAACTTGTGTGGTTTGCCTTTAACTCAAATTTGAATATGAAACATTTTGAACTAACGCGAGATTAACAACAGTAACCGTGATGACGTGGCATCATTAGCAGAGGTTCACTATAGCTTAAGTATCTGGGCGTCACACATTGAGAATAATTAACCATAATATTATCTAGGAGTTTAGTAGCTTCTCCTAAAGTGATTTCCATAAAAGTGCCTCCCGTGGCCGAATCTAAAAGATTTCTAGAAGCAAAATTCAATCCGGCATAAATTTTTTGTATAATCATCCATAAATTCAAACCATGTGTAGGGCAATTACGTATCATTAATTTCATCCTCTCCCAAGCTTGTGCAACATGTTCATGATCAAGTTGCTTAAAATTCATGATATCGTTTCTAAGAGAGATGATCTTAGCGGGAGGAAAATACTTAGAGATAAAAGCATCTTTGCAATTATTCCAAGAATCAATACTATTTTTAGGCAAAGACGAAAACCAAGTTTTAGCACGATCTCCAAGCAAAAACGGAAATAGCTTCAATTTAACAATATCATTGTCCACATCTTCTTCTTTTGCATATCACACAAATCAACAAAGCTATTTAGATGGGTAGCGGCATCTTCACTAGGAAGGCCAGCGAATTGATCTTTCATGACAAGATTCAACAAAGCAGCATTAATTTCACAAGATTCAGCATCGGTAAGAGGAGCAATCGGAGTGCCAAGGAAATCATTGTTGTTGGTATTGGCAAAATCACACAATTTTTTATTATCTTGAGCCATCGTGACAAGCAAACAATCCAACACACAAGCAAACAAGAAGCAAGCGAAAAAGAGGCGAACGGAGAAAGAGGGCGAATAAAACGGCAAGGGTGAAGTGGGGGAGAGGAAAATGAGAGGCAAATGGCAAATAATGTAATGCGAGGGATAAGAGTTTGTGATGGGTACTTGGTATGTCTTGACTTGTGCGTAGACTCCCCGACAACGGTGCCAGAAATCCTTCTTGCTACCTCTTGATTACTGCGTTGGTTTTCCCTTGAAGAAGAAAGGGTGATGCAGTAAAGTAGCGTAAGTATTTCCCTCAGTTTTTGAGAACCAAGGTATCAATCCAGTAGGAGACCATGCTCAAGTCCCTCGTACCTACACAAAAAAATAAGAACCTTGCAACCAACGTGATAAAGCGGTTGTCAATCCCTTCACGGCCACTTGCAAAAGTGAGATTTGATAGAGATGATAAGATAATATTTTTGGTATTTTTATGATAAAGACTAAAAGTAAAGAAAGCAAAGTAAACGGCGATGGAAATAACGAGAGATTAATATGATGGAAGATAGACCCGGGGGCCATAGGTTTCACTAGTGGCTTCTCTCAAGAGCATAAGTATTACGGTGGGTGAACAAATTACTGTCGAGGAATTGATAGAACTGAGCATAGTTATGAGAATATCTAGGCGTGATCATGTATATAGGCATCACGTCCGTGACAAGTAGACCGACTCCTGCCTGCATCTACTATATTACTCCACACATCGACCGGTATCCAGCATGCATCTAGAGTATTAAGTTCATAAGAACATAGTAACGCATTAGGCAAGATGACATGATGTAGAGGGATAAACTCAAGCAATATGATATAAACCCCATCTTTTTATCCTCGATGGCAACAATACAATACGTGTCGTTTCCCCTTCTCTCACTGGGATCGAGCACCGCATGATTGAACCCAAAGCTAAGCACTTCTCCCATTGCAAGAAAGATCAATCTACTAGGCCAAACCAAACTGATAATTCGAAGAGACTTGCAAAGATAACCAATCGTACATAAAAGAATTCAGAGTAGATTCAAATATTGTTCATAGATAATCTTGATCATAAACCCACAATTCATCGGATCTCGACAAACACACCACAAAAAAGAGTTACATCGAATAGATCCCCAAGAAGATCGAGGAGAACTTTGTATTGAGATCCAAAGAGAGAGAAGAAGCCATCTAGCTAATAACTATGGACCCGAAGGTCTGAGGTAAACTACTCACACATCATCGGAGAGGCTATGGTGTTGATGTAGAAGCCCTCCGTGATCGATGCCCCCTCCGGCGGAGCGCCGGAAAAGGCCCCAAGATGGGATCTCACGGGTACAGAAGGTTGCGGTGGTGGAAATAGGGTTTCGTGGTGCTCCTCGATGGTTTCGAGGTACGTAGGTATATATAGGAGGAAGAAGTAGGTCGGTGGAGCCACGAGGGGCCCACGAGGGTGGGGGCGCGCCTGATACGTCCATTTTGCATCATGCTTTTATATTGATATTTATTGCATTATGGGTTGTTATTACACGTTATGTCACAATACTTATGCCTATTCTCTCTTATTTCACAAGGTTTACATAAGGAGGGAGAATGCCGGCAGCTGAAATTCTGGGCTGGAAAAGGAGCAAATATTAGAGACCTATTCTGCACAACTCCAAAAGTCCTGAAACTCCACGAAAGTTATTTTTGGAAATAATAAAAAATACTGAGCAGAAGAAATACGTCAGGTGGGCCTCCACCTGTCCACGAGGGTGGGGGCGCGCCCTACCCCCCTGGGCGCGCCCCCCTGCCTCATGGGCCCCCTGTTGGCCCTCTGGTGGCCATCTTTTGCTATATGAAGTCTTTCGTCCGAAGAAAAATCATAAGCAAGCTTTCGGGACGAGACTCCGCCGCCACGAGGTGGATCCTTGGCGGAACCAATCTAGGGCTCCGGCAGAGCTGTTCTGCCGGGGGCACTTCCCTCCGGGAGGGGGAAATCATCGCTATCGTCATCACCGACGCTCCTCTCATCGGGAGAGGGCAATCTCCATCAACCTCTTCACCAGCACCATCTCCTCTCAAACCCTAGTTCATCTCTTGTATCCAATTCTTGTCTCTAAGTCTGGGATTGGTACCTGTAGGTTGCTAGTAGTGTTGATTACTCCTTGTAGTTGATGCTAGTTGGTTTATTTGGTGGAAGATCATATGTTCAGATCCTATATGCATATTAATACTCCTCTGATTATGAACATGAATATGCTTTGTGAGTAGTTACGTTTGTTCCTGAGGACATGGGAGAAGTCTTGCTATTAGTAGTCATGTGAATTTGGTATTCGTTCGATATTTTGATGAGATGTATGTTGTCTATCCTCTAGTGGTGTTATGTGAACGTCGACTACATGACACTTCACCATTATTTGGGCCTAGAGGAAGGCATTGGGAAGTAATAAGTAGATGATGGGTTGCTAGAGTGACAGAAGCTTAAACCCTAGTTTATGCGTTGCTTCGTAAGGGGCTGATTTGGATCCATATGTTTCATGCTATGGTTAGGTTTACCTTAATACTTTTGTTGTAGTTGCGGATACTTGCAATAGAGGTTAATCATAAGTGGGATTCTTGTTCAAGTAAGGGCAGCACCCAAGCACCGGTCCACCCACATATCAAATTATCAAAGTACCGAACGCGAATCATATGAACATGATGAAAACTAGCTTGACGATAATTCCCATGTGTCCTCGGGAGCGCTTTTCTCTATATAAGAGTTTGTCCAGGCTTGTCCTTTGCTACAAAAAGTATTGGGACACCATGCTGCACTTTATTTACTTTTGTTACTTGTTGCTCGTTACCAATTATACTATCACAAAACTATCTGTTACCTATAATTTCAGTGCTTGCAGAGAATACCTTCCTGAAAACCGCTTATCATTTCCTTCTGCTCCTCGTTGGGTTCGACACTCTTACTTATCGAAAGGACTACGATAGATCCCCTATACTTGTGGGTCATCAAGACTCTTTTCTGGCGCCGTTGTCGGGGAGTAAAGCACCTTTGGTAGGTGAAATTTGGTAAGGAAAAATTTATATAGTGTGCTGAAATTTACTGTCACTTGTTACTATGGAAAGTAATCCTCTAAGGGGCTTGTTCGGGGTATCTTCACCCCGACCAGTAGAGCAAAGAGTTGATCCTCAACCTACTGAACCTACTGAAAATGAAAATTTCTACTTTGAAATTCCTTCGGGTATGTTAGAAAAACTGCTAGCTAATCCTTTTGCAGGAGATGGAACAATGCATCCTGATGAGCACCTGATCTATGTGGATGAAGTTTGTGGATTATTTAAGCTTGCAGGTATACCCGATGATGTTATTAATAAGAAGGTCTTCCCTTTATCTTTTAAGGGAGATGCATTGACATGGTATAGGCTATGTGATGATACGGGGTCATGGAACTACAAAAGATTGAAATTGGAATTTCATCAGAAGTTTTATCCTATGCATCTTGTTCATCGTGATCGCTATTATATATATAATTTTTGGCCTCGCGAAGGATAATGCATCGCTCAAGCTTGGGGGAGGCTTAAATCAATGTTATATTCATGCCCCAATCATGAGCTCCCAAGAGAAATAATTATTCAAAGTTTTTATGCTCGGCTTTCTGATAACAATCGCACCATGTTCGATACTTCTTGTGCTGGATCTTTTATGAAGAAGACTATTGAATTCAAATGGAACTTATTGGAAAGAATTAAATGCAACTCTGAAGATTGGGATCTCGACGAAGGTAAGGAGTCAGGTATGACACCTAAGTTTGATTGTGTTAAATCTTTTATGGATACCGATGTTTTCCGTAAATTTAGCACTAAATATGGACTTGACTCTGAGATAGTAGCTTCTTTCTGTGAATCTTTTACTGCTCATATTGATCTCCCTAAGGAGAAGTGGTTTAAATATCATCCTCCCGTAGAAGTAAAAGTAGCTGCACCTATTAAAGTTTAAGAAAAGACTATCACTTATAATGATCCTATTGTTCCTACCGCTTATGTTGAGAAACCACCTTTCCATGTAAGAATAAAGGATCATGCTAAAGCTTCAACTGTGGTTCGTAAAAGCAATATTGGAACTTATACACCTCCTGAGCAAGTTAAAGTTGAACCTAATATTGCTATTGTTAAAGATCTCTTGGCTGATAATATCGATGTGCATGTTATTCATTTCTGTAATGAAACTGCTAGAATTGCCAAACCTTGTGCTAAAGATAAACATAGACCTGTGGTAGGCATGCTTGTTATTTCTGTTAAAATAGGAGATCATTGTTATCATGGCTTATGTGATATGGGTGCTAGTGCTAGTGCAATACCCATTGACTTACACAAAGAAATTATGCATGATATTGCACCTACTGAGTTAGAAGATATTGATGTCACAATTAAACTTGCCAATAGAGATACTATCTCACCCATGGGAATTGTTAGAGATGTTGAAGTCTTGTGTGGGAAAACTAAATATCCTGCTGATTTTCTTGTTCTTGGTTCCCCACAAGATAGCCTTTGTCCCATTATATTTGGTAGACCCTTCTTGAACACTGTTAATGCTAGGATAGACTGCGAAAAGGATGTTGTTACTATTGGTTTAGGTGATATGTCTCATGAGTTTAACTTTTCTATATTTCGTAGACAACACCGTGAAGAGGAATTGCCTAGTAAAGATGAAATTATTAGTCTTGCTTCTATTGCCGTACCTCCTAGTGATCCTTTAGAACAATATTTGCTAGACCATGAAAATGATATGTTTATGAATGAAAGAAGGGAAATAGATGAAGTATTCTTTAAACAGGAACCCATCCTGAAACACAATTTGCCTGTTGAAATCCTAGGGGATCCTCCTCCACCCAAGGGTGATCCCGTGTTTGAGCTTAAACCGTTACCTGATACTCTTAAATATGCTTATCTTGATGAGAAAAAGATATATCCTGTTATTATTAGTGCTAACCTTTCAGAGCATGAAGAAGAGAGATTATTGAAAACTCTGAAGAAGCACCGCACTGCTATTGGATATACTCTTGATGACCTTAAGGGCATTAGTCCCACTCTATGCCAACACAAAATAAATTTGGAGAAAGATGCCAAACCAGTTCGTGATCACCAACGACGGCTTAATCCTAAAATGAAAGAAGTGGTAAGAAAGGAAATACTAAAGCTCCTTGAGGCAGGTATAATTTATCCCGTTGCTGATAGTTAGTGGGTAAGTCCTGTCCATTGTGTTCCTAAGAAGGGAGGTATTACTGTCGTTCCTAATGATAAAGATGAATTGATCCCGCAAAGAATTATTACAGGCTATAGGATGGTAATTGATTTCCGCAAATTAAATAAAGCTACTAAAAAGGATCATTACCCCTTACCTTTTATCGATCAAATGCTAGAAAGATTATCCAAACATACACATTTTTGCTTTCTAGATGGTTATTATGGTTTCTCTCAAATACCTGTGTCAGCCGATGATCAATCAAAGACCACTTTTACTTGCCCTTTCGGTACTTTTGCTTATAGACATATGCCTTTTGGTTTATGTAAAGCACCTGCTACCTTTCAAAGATGCATGATGGCTATATTCTCTGACTTTTGTGAAAAGATTTGTGAGGTTTTCATGGACGATTTCTCCGTCTATGGATCCTCTTTTGATGATTGCTTGAGCAACCTTGATCGAGTTTTGCAGAGATGTGAAGAAACTAATCTTGTCTTGAATTGGGAGAAGTGCCACTTTATGGTTAATGAAGGTATTGTCTTGGGGCATAAAGTTTCTGAAAGAGGTATTGAAGTTGATAAAGCTAAGGTTGATGCTATTGAAAAGATGCCATGTCCCAAGGACATCAAAGGTATAAGAAGTTTCCTCGGTCACGCTGGTTTTTATAGGAGGTTCATTAAGGACTTCTCTAAAATTTCTCGGCCTCTGACTAATTTATTACAAAAAGATATACCATTTGTCTTTAATGATGATTGTGTAGAAGCATTTGAAATACTTAAGAAAGCATTGATCTCTGCACCTATTGTTCAGCCACCTGATTGGAATTTACCTTTTGAAATTATGTGTGATGCCAGTGATTATGCTGTAGGTGTTGTTCTAGGGCAAAGAGTTGATAAGAAATTAAATGTTATTCAATATGCCAGCAAAACTCTAGACATTGCTCAGAGAAATTATGCTACTACTGAAAAAGAATTCTTAGCAGTTGTATTTGCTTGTGATAAGTCCAGCCCTTATATTGTTGATTCTAAAGTAACTATTCACACTGGTCATGCTGCTATTAAATATCTTATGGAAAAGAAAGATGCTAAACCTAGACTTATTAGATGGGTTCTCTTGTTACAAGAATTTGATTTGCATATTATTGATAGAAAGGGGGCTGAGAACCCCATTGCAGACAACTTGTCTAGGTTAGAAAATGTTCTTGATGACCCACTACCTATTGATGATAGCTTCCCTGATGAAGAATTAAATGTCATAAATACTTCTCGTACTGCTCCATGGTATGTTGATTATGCTAATTACATCGTTGCTAAATTTATACCACCTAGTTTCACATACCAGCAAAAGAAAAAGTTCTTCTATGACTTGAGACATTACTTTTGGGATGACCCGCATCTTTATAAAGAAGGAGTAGATGGTGTTATTAGACGTTGTGTACCTGAGCATGAACAGGAACAGATCCTACTCAAGTGTCACTCCGAGGCTTATGGAGGACACCACGCTGGAGATAGAACTGCACATAAGGTATTGCAATCCGGTTTTTATTGGCCTACTCTCTTCAAGGATGCCCGTAAGTTTGTCTTGTCTTGTGATGAATGTCAAAGAATTGGTAATATTAGTAGACGTCAAGAAATGCCTATGAATTATTCACTTGTTATTGAACCATTTGATGTTTGGGGCTTCGATTATATGGGACCTTTTCCTGCCTCTAATGGATACACACATATTTTAGTTGCTGTTGATTACGTTACTAAGTGGGTAGAAGCTATTCCAACTAGTAGTGCTGATCATAACACTTCTATTAAAATGCTTAAAGAAGTTATTTTTCCGAGTTCTGGAGTCCCTAGATATTTAATGACTGATGGTGGTTCACATTTTATTCATGGTGCTTTCCGAAAAATGCTTGCTAAATATGATGTTAATCATAGAATTGCATCTCCCTATCACCCACAGTCTAGTGGTCAAGTAGAAATGAGCAATAGAGAGCTCAAATTAATTTCGCAAAAGACTGTCAATATATCTAGAAAGAATTGGTCCAAGAAACTTGATGATGCATTATGGGCCTATAGAACTGCATATAAAATTCCTATGGGTATGTCTTCGTATAAAATGGTTTATGGAAAAGCATGTCACTTACCTCTCGAACTAGAACATAAGGCTTATTGGGCTATTAAAGAGCTCAATTATGATTTCAAACTTGCCGGTGAGAAGAGGTTATTTGACATTAGCTCACTTGATGAATGGAGAACCCAAGCTTATGAGAATGCCAAGTTGTTTAAAGAAAAGGTTAAAAGATGGCATGACAAAAGAATACAAAAGCGTGAGTTTAATGTAGGTGACTATGTATTGCTATACAACTCTCGTTTAAGATTTTTTGCAAGAAAACTTCTCTCTAAATGGGAAGGCCCTTACGTTATCGAGGAGGTCTATCATTCCGGTGCCATAAAAATCAACAACTTCGAAGGCACAAATCCGAAGGTGGTGAACGGTCAAAGAATTAAACATATCTCAGGTAATCCTATAAATGTTGAAACCAATGTTATTGAAACCGTAACCCCGGAGGAATACATAAGGGACACTTTCCGGAACGTTTCAGACTCCGAAAAGGAATAGGTATCTGGTACGGTAAGTAAACTGACTCCAAAACAGTTCTAATGGCAATTTTTCTCCGTTTTGGAATATTTAGAAAAATAGAAAAATAAGAAGCAGTCCGGGAAGGATACGAGGGCTCCACGAGGGTGGAAGGCGCGCCCCCTGCCTCGTGGGCACCTCGTGCGCTCTCCGGACTCCGTTTTCTTGCACGTTACGTATTTTGGTCGGTAAATTCATTATATATTCTCCCGAAGGTTTTAACCACCGTATCACGCAATTATCCTCTGTTCTTGTTTCGAGCTGTTTCTCTGACAGATCTGGATCATCATGACGTCTCCAAGCGCCCCCAAGGACAAGTTCTTTGAGAAGGTCATCAACCCCTACCTCGGGGAGGTGCTGCAACACCTCAAACCATTGAGATGCGTGATGGGTTGCTGCACATCCGCGATGTTGAGGGACCACAGATGACCGGAAGCGTGGAGACAAGGCTTGAAGCAATGGAGCAACAAGTTTTCAAGTGCCAGGAGATGGTGGAGCGTGGACTTGACTCCAATCACATAATGATCACGGAGTTCACCAACAACCACAAGCTGGATGCCAAGGACATTGGGGAGGCCATCTTCAAGCTCCACGAGAAAATCAAGCACCTCCAAGCCCAAATCTATTACCTGCAAAACCAAAACTGTGAGTATGAATATAGATTCAAAAGGATGAGTTTGGCTACAGATTTAAGGATCCCGGAGACTCGATCATCCTTCTATGATGGTGAGCCTATGCCTTGGAAGATGGACGACAAGCCTACATCATCAACAATCCCTTCACCGGCCAAGGAGACATAATCACATGGGTATGGGCACTCCCCTTGGCAACTGCCAAGCTTGGGGGAGATGCCCCGGTATCGTATCACCACCACATCTCCTATCTTTACCGTTTTTCTTAGTTCGATCCTATTAGTAGTATCTTGATCTAGTAGAATAAAGTTTTGGTATGATCTAGTTTTGAGTTTTGCTTTATGATCCCTCTATGTAATCGAGTCCGTGAGCTATATATAATAAAGATTAGTGTTGAGTCAAGGGCTTGATTATCTTGCTATGATCTTGAGTGAATAAAAGACAAGAGAAAAGAATAAAAAGAAATAATAAAAAGAGATCATATTGATCTTATTGAGGGTAATGACTTCACATAGAAAGAGTATGATGATTAAAAAATTGTTGAGAGTTGACAAACATAGCTTTGGTCATCATTGCAATTAATAGGAAGTAATAAAGAAAGAGAGGTTTCACATATAAATATACTATCTTGGACATCTTTTATGATTGGGAGCACTCATTAAAATATGACATGCTAAAGAGTTGATGTTGGACAAGGAAGACAACGTAATGGGTTATGTTTTCTTATATCTGAGATAAAGTATATTTTCATGGATCATCCAACATGTTGAGCTTGCCTTTCCCCCTCATGCTAGCCAAATTCTTTGCACCAAGTAGAGATACTACTTGTGCTTCCAAATACCCCTAAACCCAGTTTTGCCATGAGAGTCCACCATACCTACCTATGGATTGAGTAAGATCCTTCAAGTAAGTTGTCATCGGTGCAAGCAACAAAAATTGCTCTCTAAATATGTATGATTGATTGGTGTGGAGGAAATAAGCTTTATACGATCTTGTGATGTGGAAGAAATAAAAGCGACGGACTGCATAATAAAGGTTCATATCACAAGTGGCAATATAAAGTGACGTTCTTTCGCATTAAGATTTTGTGCATCCAACCCTGAAAGCGCATGGCAACCTCTACTTCCCTCTGCGAAGGGCCTATCTTTTATTATTACCTTCTACCTTATGCAAGAGTCATGGTGATCTTCACCTTTCCTTTTTACATTTTATCCTTTGGCAAGCACAGGATGTTGGAAAGATCCTGATAGATATATCTAATTGGATGTGGGTTAGCATGAGTTATTATTGTTGACATTACCCTTGAGGTAAAAGGTTGGGAGGCGAAACTATAAGCCCCTATCTTTCTCTGTGTCCGATTAAAACTCCGTAACCACAAGTATTGCGTGAGTGTTAGCAATTATGAAAGATTAAATGATAGTTGAGTATGTGGACTTGCTAGAAAGCTCTGACATAGACTCTTTCTAATGTTATGATAAATTGCAATTGCCTCAATGACTGACATTATAGTTTGTTAGTTCTCAATAAAGTTTCTGACTCATACTTTGCATTGTGATAAGATTATTACTCAAGCATAAGAAATCATATGACAATATCCATATATGTTGCTGTTATGAGAATAATCATGATGCCCTCATGTCCGTATTTTATTTTATCGACACCTCTACCTCTAAACATGTGGACATATTTATCGTTATCGGCTTCCGCTTGAGGACAAGCGAGGTCTAAGCTTGGGGGAGTTGATACGTCCATTTTGCATCATGCTTTTATATTGATATTTATTGCATTATGGGTTGTTATTACACGTTATGTCACAATACTTATGCCTATTCTCTCTTATTTTACAACGTTTACATAAGGAGGGAGAATGCGGGCAGCTGGAATTCTGGGCTGGAAAAGGAGCAAATATTAGAGACCTATTCTGCACAACTCCAAAAGTCCTGAAACTCCACGAAAGTTATTTTCGGGAAATAATAAAAAATACTGAGCGAAAGAAATACATCAGGGGGGCCTCCACCTATCCACGAGGGTGGGGGCGCGCCCCCTGCCTCGTGGGCCCCCTGTTGGCCCTCTGGTGGCCATCTTCTGCTATATGAAGTCTTTCGTCCGAAGAAAAATCATAAGCAAGCTTTCAGGACGAGACTCCACCGCCACGAGGTGGAACCTTGACGGAACCAATCTAGGGCTCCGGCAGAGCTGTTCTGCCGGGGACACTTCCCTCCGGGAGGGGGAAATCATCGCCATCGTCATCACCAACGCTCCTCTCATCGGGAGAGGGCAATCTCCATCAACATCTTCACCAGCACCATCTCCTCTCAAACCCTAGTTCATCTCTTGTATCCAATTCTTGTCTCTAAGTCCGGGATTGGTACCTGTAGGTTGCTAGTAGTGTTGATTACTCCTTGTAGTTGATGCTAGTTGGTTTATTTGGTGGAAGATCATATGTTCAGATCCTATATGCATATTAATACTCCTCTGATTATGAACATGAATATGCTTTGTGAGTAGTTACGTTTGTTCCTGAGGACATGGGAGAAGTCTTGCTATTAGTAGTCATGTGAATTTGGTATTCGTTTGATATTTTGATGAGATGTATGTTGTCTATCCTCTAGTGGTGTTATGTGAACGTCGACTACATGACACTTCACCATTATTTGGGCCTAGAGGAAGGCATTGGGAAGTAATAATAGATGATGGGTTGCTAGAGTGACAGAAGCTTAAACCCTAGTTTATGTGTTGCTTCGTAAGGGGCTGATTTGGATCCATATGTTTCATGCTATGGTTAGGTTTACCTTAATACTTTTGTTGTAGTTGCGGATACTTGCAATAGAGGTTAATCATAAGTGGGATGCTTGTTCAAGTAAGGGAAGCACCCAAGCACCGGTCCACCCACATATCAAATTATCAAAGTACCGAACGTGAATCATATGAACGTGATGAAAACTAGCTTGACGATAATTCCCATGTGTCCTCGGGAGCGCTTTTCTCTATATAAGAGTTTGTCCAGGCTTGTCCTTTGCTACAAAAAGGATTGGGCCACCTTGCTGCACTTTATTTACTTTTGTTACTTGTTGCTCGTTACCAATTATACTTTCACAAAACTGTCTGTTACCTATAATTTCAGTGCTTGCAGAGAATACCTTGCTGAAAACCGCTTATCATTTCCTTCTGCTCCTCGTTGGGTTTGACACTCTTACTTATCGAAAGGACTATGATAGATCCCCTATACTTGTGGGTCATCAGCGCCCAGGGGGGCAGGCGCGCCTCCCTGCCTCGTGGCCTCCTCGTTTGTTGCTTGACGTCCACTCCAAGTCCTCTGGATCACGTTTGTTCACAAAATCATGTTCCCGAAGGTTTCATTCCGTTTGGACTCCGTTTGATATTCCTTTTCTGCAGAACACTAAAATAGGCAAAAAAACAACAATTTGCACTGGGCCTTGGGTTAGTAGGTTAGTCCCAAAAATAATATAAAAGTGCATAATAAAGCCCATTAAACATCCAAAACAGAATATATAATAGCATGGAACAATGAAAAATTATAGATACGTTGGAGACGTATCATGTACGTGGCTCACCGCCGACGCCATGGATCCGCCCGGGAGCTCGGTGCGCGGGCTCGTTCCTTGCGGATCCGGTTGGTTTCGGCGAGTCTGAGTGGTGCGCGTCGGGGGAAGAGGGTTGCGGAGCGCTACTTGATATGTCTCCAACGTATCTACTTTTCCAAACACTTTTGCCCTTGTTTTGGACTCTAACTTGCATGATTTGAATGGAACTAACCTGGACTGATGTTGTTTTCAGCAGAGTTGCCATGGTGTTATTTTTGTTCAGAAATAAAAGTTCTCGGAATGACCTAAAACTTCCCGGAGAATATTTATGGAATTAATAAAAAATAATGGCGAAAGAATCAACACCAGGGGCCCCACACCCTGTCCACGAGGGTGGAGGGTGCGCCCACCCCCCTGGGGCGCGCCCCCTGCCTCGTGGGCCCCCTGGAGTTCCACCGACCTCAAATCCAACTCCATATATTCATGTTCGGGGAGAAAAAAACCAGAGAGAAGGATTCATCGCGTTTTACGATGCGGAGCCGCCACCAAGCCCTAATATCTCTCGGTAGGGCTGATCTGGAGTCCGTTCGGGGCTCCGGAGAGGGGGATCCATCACCGTCGTCATCATCAACCATCCTCCATCACCAATTTCATGATGCTCACCGCCGTGCATGAGTAATCCCATCGTATGCTTGCTGGACGGTGATGGGTTGGATGAGATTTACCATGTAATCGAGTTAGTTTTGTTAGGGTTTGATCCCTAGTATCCATTATGTTCTAAGATTGATGTTGCTATGACTTTGCTGTGCTTAATGCTTGTCACTAGGGCCCGAGTGCCATGATTTCAAATCTGAACCTATTATGTTTTCATGAATATATGTGAGTTCTTGATCCTATCTTGCAAGTCAATAGTCACCTACTATGTGTTATGATCCGGCAACCCCGAAGTGACAATAATCGGGACCACTCCCAGTGATGACCATAGTTTGAGGAGTTCATGTATTCACTAAGTGTTAATGCTTTGGTCCGGTACTCTATTAAAAGGAGGCCTTAATATCCCTTAGTTTCCAATAGGACCCCGCTGCCACGGGAGGGTAGGATAAAAGATGTCATGCAAGTTCTTTTCCATAAGCACGTATGACTATATTTGGAATACATGCCTACATTACATTGATGAACTGGAGCTAGTTCTGTGTCACCCTATGTTATAAATGTTGCATGAGAAATCGCATCCGACATAATTATCCATCATTGATCCATTGCCTACGAGCTTTTCACATATTGATCTTTGCTTAGTTACTTTACTGTTGCCACTGTTACGATTACTACAAAACTGCTACTGTCACTTTTGCCACCGTTACCGTTACTTCCATACTACTTTGCTACTAAATACTTTGCTGCAGATATTAAGTTTTCCAGGTGTGGTTGAATTGACAACTCAACTGCTAATACTTGAGAATATTCTTTGGCTCCCCTTGTGTCGAATCAATAAATTTGGGTTGAATACTCTACCCTCAAAAACTGTTGCGATCCCCTATACTTGTGGGTTATCACTCTTCGGCCGAGAGGAGAAGAAAGGGGCGGCGCGACGGTGGGCGGCGGGAAGAAGAAAGGGGCGGCTCCGCGTTAGCTGGCGGGGAGAAGAAAGGGCAGCGCAACGCGGCTTTCCTTCGGGCGAGGTAAGGTTGGGTGAAACTCATGCCGGCTCATGCTCGATTTTGGCCCGGAGTAGGTTCGGGTGAAACTCATGACGGCTTGTGTGTGATACGTCTCCAAAGTATCTATAATTTGTTATTCTTCAGTGCTATTATATTTTCAGTCTTGGATGTTTATATGGATTTATATGCTATTTTATATCATTTTTTTAGGACTAGCATATTAACCCAGTGCCTAGTGTCAGTTGTTGTGTTTTGCCTGTTTTTGCTTTTCCAGCAAATCAGTACCAAACGGAGTCCAAATGCTACGGAACTTTTTGACAATTTTTTCTGGACAAGAGAGACCCTAGAAGTTTCGGGAGGAGACCAGAAGGCAAACAAGGAGACGGCAAGGCAACAGGGCGCGACCTGGGGGCGGCGCGCCCTACTACCTTGTGGGTCCCTCGTGGCTCCGTCTGACCTAATTCCATCTCCATAAATTCTCTAAATCATGAAACCAACAGAGAGCCAGCCAAAACACTTTTTTCGCCGCCGCAAGTTTCTGTTCTTCCGTGATCCCATATGGAGGCCTTTTCTGGTACTCTGCTGGAGGGGAAATCGATCATGGAGGGCTTCTACATCATCCTTGCTGCCCTCCGATGATGCCTGAGTAGTTCACCACAGACCTAGGGGTCCATAGCTAGTAGCTAAACGGCTTCTCCCCTCTCTTTGATCTTCAATACAATGTTCTCCTCGATGTTCTTTGGAGTTCTATTCGATGTAATCTTCTTTTGCGGTGTGTTTGTTGGGATCCAATGAATTGTTGGTTTATGATCTGAATAATTATGAATATTAATGGAGTCTTTTCTATTATGCATGATTGTTTTAGCTTTGTATTTCTCTCCTATCTATCCGTTTGGTTTGGCCACTAGATTGGTTTATCTTCAGTAGGAGAGGTGCTTTGTAATGGGTTCAATCTTATGGTGCTCTATATCCCAGTGACAGAAGGGGACAAGACACATATTTGTATTGTTGTCATTAATGGTAAAACGACGGGGTTTACTCATATTGATCGGATTTACTTTGTCTACATCATGTCATCTTGCTTAAGGTGTTACTCTGTTTTATACTTAATACCATAGATGCAATGCTGGATAGTGGTCGATTGGTGGAGTAACAGTAGTAAATGCAAGAAGGAGTCGGTCTATTTGACTCGGACGTGATGTCTATATACATGATCATTGCCTTGAATATCGTCATACTATGCATTTTACTATTAATTTCCCAACAGTAACTTGTTCATCCACCGTATGCTATGTGCTCGAGAGAGAAGCCTCTAGTAAAAACTATGGCCCCTGGGTCTACTTTTATCATATATATAAAAACACAAAAATACTTTGTTGCAATATTATTTCTTTTATTTTGTTTTGCAATTTACTTTACTATCTACCACTACGAGATTTAATCCTTGCAAGTACCGTCAAGGGGATTGAAAACCCTCTTGTTTGCGTTGGGTGCAAGTATTTGCTTTTGTGTGTGCAGGTGCTGTTCACGAGGCTTTGTGTGATTCTTTTACTGGATTGATAACATTGGTTCTTAACTGAGAGAAATACTTATCTCTACTGTACATCTCCTCTCCTATTCGAGGAAATCTCAACGTAGCTCACAAGTAGCAGTGTGCATATTGTAGATGGATTGGAGTTCCTCCTCGTCATTTTCGTCTGGCGATTCAGACATAGAAGATTTGATCCTCGACGACGATGATGAAAACATAGTATTGTTGCATCTCGTCGACGAATTTGAGGCGGGGCCGAAGAAAAAGCGGCACGGATCGACGGTCGACCAGCCGGAGGATGACCATTTATATATTCGTATGTTGAATTTATTTTAGATTTGATTCGACTGACGTTATTGTGAAATGTGCAATTTATTTGATGTTTTACGAAAAAATTATAATGTGGCGAGCGCTCCGGCCGAACAAACCCTGTAAACGCATTGCGTAAAATATTTCTGAGATGTGTTTACGGGATTGTAACGCCCGGATAATCATGCTACAGTAATCTCACGTTAATGATGGCACGTCACCTCTGTCACTGAAATTAATCTCGGGTTAATTCAAAACCGTTTCAAATTTAAATCCTAAATAAGTCAAACGACAAAAGTTTTCAAATATTATAATAAAAATGTTCGGGCCATGTCAATCATTGCATTGGTAATTATGGTGAAGTAATCACATTTTTATAAAATGCCTAAATGCTTTTAAATGAATTAAAACAGAAAAGAAAATAAATAAATAAAGAGAAAACAGAACAAAAAGAAAAAGAAAACAAACAAGAAAAGGAACCCCCCTTCCCCCCACTGGACCCTGGCCCAACTGGGCCGACCCCAGGCCCAGCCGGCCTGGCCCACCTCGCTCGACCGTGCCCTCCCCTTCCCTGTTCCCCCGACCGGGGTCGGAACAGGGGCAGGTCCCCGCCGCACCCCCTCGCCGGCGACGGGGGAGGATAAGGCCGCCCCAACGCCTCGGCCTCCGCCCATCCCTCCCACTTGCCCCTCTCGCTCGCCTCTGCGCCTCCCCTCCCCCAGATCCACCTCTCCCCTCACCCTCTCCTTCGTTCTGGAGAGGAGACCGACACGGTCGCCGCCGTTCTCCGTCGTTCACGCGACCACCGTGCTTTCCTCGCGACCTCGACGTGTCCACGAGCTCCGCCGCGTCGAGCCCGTCCTCCCCGACCACCTGCTCGAGCCGGGACCCCCTACATCACCCCCAACGCCGTCGCCTTCTTCCTCGGGTCGCCGCCGTCTTCTTCGACTCCGGCGACTGCTGCTGCTACTAAGCCTCCCACGGGCCTTTCTTGCGCCGCGCGGTGAGCCCCTCATCCTCTCCCCTCGCTCTCCTGGCCTCTTGAGCTCTCGTAGCCGCCGCTCTGCTTGCGTCTGAACGTGTCGCCGCGGAGCTCGCCGCCGGCAAGGCTCCGGTGACCTTTTGGTCACGGGCTCAAGCCCGTTGCACTCCCCACAGCGCGTAGATACTCCCCAGCCCCTCCGTTTGCTCGATAGCACACCGTAGCTCCGTTTTCGTCGAGCACCCGTGCACGCCGCCACCTCTGCCGCTCGCCGGCACCGATTCCGGCCAAGTCCGGCGAAGCTACGGCCACCACTGGATGCGGCGCTGCGAGCTCGTTCGAATGAGACTAGCCCCGCTCCTCCCCGAGCCCCGTAGGCGAAATCCGGCGAGATCGGAGCCGCGCCGCCGCGTTTGGCATCGCCGGCATTGAGCCGCCGGCCGCGCTGAGCTGGCACACCTGGGGCCACCCCCTGGGTCGCTGCCAGTGGGTCCTGGTGGCCCAGTTGACTGGGTTGACCCCAGTCAACTGCTGACTGGGCAGGCCCCAGCCACTGACATGCGGGCCCCGCCGCATAATTAACAAAAAAAAATGTTTTTATAAATAAAACTAATTAATTAATCTAAATAGGCACTGACAGGTGGGGCCTACCTGCTAATAACCTTGTTTAAGTTAATTATAAAACTCTGTTAGTGCCCTGTCAATGACATGTGGGTCCCACTGGACCCACCTGTCTGGTTTGACTGGTCAGTCGACCTGTTGACCTGCTGACGTCAGCATTACCTCATGCTGACGTCATAATTCATTTTTGCTTAATTCAAATAATCTTTGAAAATTCATATCTTTTAAACTGTAACTCGGATGAAAATGTTTTCTACATGAAAGTTGCTCAGAACGACGAGACGATTCCGAATACGCAGTCCGTTCGTCCACCACACCTCCCTAACCTATCAAACTAGCAACTTTCCCCCTCCGGTCCGTCTGTCCAAAAACGCGAAACATCGGGAATACTTCCCGGATGTTCCCCCCCTTCGCCGGTACCACCTACTGTCGCGTTAGGACACACCTAGCACTGCTCAGTGTCATGTCACGCATCGTCATGTTTATGTTTGCATTGTATTTACTGTTTCTTCCCCCTCTTCTCTCGGTAGACTACGAGACCGACACTGCTGCTGCCCAGTTCGACTACGGAGTTGACGACCCCTCCTACTTGCCAGAGCAACCAGGCAAGCCCCCCCCCCTTGATCACCAGATATCGCCTATTCTTCTCTATACTGCTTGCATTAGAGTAGTGTAGCATGTTACTGCTTTTCGATATCCTATCCTGATGCATAGCCTATCCTTGCTACTACTGTTGTTACCTTTACCTGCAATCCTACATGCTTAGTATAGGATGCTAGTTTTCCATCAGTGGCCCTACATTCTTGTCCGTCTGCTGTGCTATACTATCGGGCCGTGATCACCTGGGCGGTGATCACGGGTATATACTTATATACTATATACATGACACATGTGATGACTAAAGCCGGGTCGGCTCGTAGGAGTACTCGCGAGTGGATCTTTGTGGCGGAGCGACAGGGCAGGTTGAGACCGCCTAGGTGAGAAGTGGGCCTGGCCCTGGTCGGCGTTCGCGGTTACTTAACACGCTTAACGAGATCTTGGTATTTGATCTGAGTCTGGCCATTTGGTCTATACGCACTAACCATCTACGTGGGAGTAGTTATGGGTATCCCGACGTCGTGGTATCAGCCGAAGCTCTTTTGACGTCAGCAACTGAGTGGCGCGCGCCGCATTGGACCGTAAGCTCGCGCTTGTATTAAGGGGGCTAGGTCTGCTTCCGGCCGCGTACGCAATGTGCAGGTGTGCATAGGGCAATGGGCCCAGACCCCTGCGCGCATAGGTTTAGACCGGCGTGCTGACCTCTCTGTTGAGCCTAGGTGGGGCTGCGACGTGTTGATCTTACGAGGCCGGGCATGACCCAGAAAAGTGTGTCCGGCCAAATGGGATCGAGCGTGTTGGGTTATGTGGTGCACCCCTGCAGGGAAGTTTATCTATTCGAATAGCCGTGTCCCTCGGTAAAAGGACGACCCGGAGTTGTACCTTGACCTTATGACAACTAGAACTGGATACTGAATAAAATACACCCTTCCAAGTGCCAGATACAACCCGGTGATCGCTCTCTAACAGGGCGACGAGGAGGGGATCGCCGGGTAGGATTATGCTATGCGATGCTACTTGGAGGACTTCAATCTACTCTCTTCTACATGCTGCAAGATGGAGATGACCAGAAGCGTAGTCTTCGACAGGACTAGCTATCCCCCTTTTATTCTGGCATTCTGCAGTTCAGTCCACTGATATGCCCCTTTACACATATACCCATGCTTATGTAGTATAGCTCCTTGCTTGCGAGTACTTTGGATGAGTACTCACAGTTGCTTCTCTCCCTCTTTTCCCCCTTTCCTTTCTATCTGGTTGTCGCAACCAGATGTTGGAGTCGAGGAGCCAGACGCCACCGTCGACGACGACACCTACGACACTGGAGGTGCCTACTACTACGTGCAGGCCGCTGACGACGACCAGGAGAAGTTAGGAGGATCCCAGGTAGGAGGCCAGCGCCTCGTTCGATCTGTATCCCAGTTTGTGCTAGCCTTCTTAAGGCAAACTTGTCTAACTTATGTCTGTACTCAGATATTGTTGCTTCAGCTGACTCGTCTGTGATCGAGCACTTGTATTCGAGCCCTCGAGGCCCCTGGCTTGTATTATGATGCTTGTATGACTTATTTATGTTGTAGAGTTGTGTTGTGATATCTTCCCGTGAGTCCCTGATCTTGATCGTACACACTTGCGTGCATGATTAGTGTACGGTCAAATCGGGGGCGTCACAGGGATCTGCTCGGCCGGATCGCTCGTCGTACTGTAAAACCAATTTATGGGAACCCTTATATGCGTTTTGTGGAACACGCGGTTACTGGACGTGTTAGACATGCTCTTAGGCACTCATCGAAGAGGACGAAACAGAGCCATCCATGAGTATCAATTATCAATCCATGTGCAATTGCCAGTCGGATACGACCGTTCTCATGCACTATCCCTGTCCTGATCCACCGATCATGCATATCTCTACGTGTACCGCATGGGTCGCGCGCCAACTTGCATCGGTATTGACGACAATATATTCTTGGGGAACATAGTAATTTCAAAAAAAATCCTACGCACACGCAGGATCATGGTGATGCATAGCAACGAGAGGGGAGAGTGTTGTCCATGTACCCCCGTAGACCGAAAGCGGAAGCGTTAGCACAACGCGGCTGATGTAGTCGTACGTCTTCACGATCCGACCGATCCAAGTACCGAACGCACGGCACCTCCGAGTTCAGCACATGTTCAGCTCGATGACGTCCCACGAACTCCGATCCAGCAGAGCTTCGAGGGATAGTTCCGTCAGCACGACGGCGTGATGACGGTGATGATGATGCTACTGACGCAGGGCTTCGCCTAAGCACCGCTATGATATGATCGAGGTGGATTATGGTGGAGGGGGCACCGCACACGGCTAAGAGATCAATGATCAATTGTTGTGTCTAGAGGTGCCCCCCTGCCCCCGTATATAAAGGAGCAAGGGGGAGGCCGGCCGGCCCCTGTAGGGCGCGCCAGGTGGAGGAGTCCTCCTCCTAGTAGGAGTAGGACTCCCCTTTCCTACTCCTACTAGGAGGAGAAGGAGAAGGAAGGAGAGGGAGGAAAAGGAGGAAAGTGGGGCCGGCCCCCTAGTCCAATTCGGTTTGGGCTAGGGGGCCGCGCGCCCTGCCTCCTCTCTTCCACCACTTGGCCCATGAGGCCCATTACTTCTTCCTCGTATTCCCGTAACTCCCCGGTACCCCCGAAAAATACCCGAATCACTCGGAACCTTTCCGATGTCCGAATATAGTCGTCCAATATATCGATCTTTACGTCTCGACCATTTTGAGACTCCTCGTCATGTTCGTGATCATATCCGGGACTCCGAACTACCTTCGGTACATCAAAACACAAAAACTCATAATACCGATCGTCATCAAACTTTAAGCGTGCGGACCCTACGGGTTCGAGAACTATGTAGACATGACCGAGACATGTCTCCTGTCAATAACCAATAGCGGAACCTGGATGCTCATATTGGCTCCTACATATTCTACGAAGATCTTTATCGGTCAAACCGCATAACAACATACGTTGTTCCCTTTGTCATCGGTATGTTACTTGCCCGAGATTCGATCGTCGGTATCTGAATACCTAGTTCAATCTCGTTACCGGCAAGTCTATTTACTTGTTCTTTAATACATCATCCCGCAACTAACTCATTAGTTACAATGCTTGCAAGGCTTATAGTGATGTGCATTACCGAGTGGGCCCAGAGATACCTCTCCGACAATCGGAGTGACAAATCCCAATCTTGAAATACGCCAACTCAACAAGTACCTTTGGAGACACCTGTAGAGCACCTTTATAATCACCCAGTTACGTTGTGACATTTGGTAGCACACAAAGTGTTCCTCCCGAAACGGGAGTTGCATAATCTCATAGTCATAGGAGCATGTATAAGTCATGAAGAAAGCAATAGCAACATACTAAACGATCAAGCGCTAAGCTAACGGAATGGGTCAAGTCAATCACATCATTCTCCTAATGATGTGATCCCATTAATCAAATGACAACTCATGTCTATGGCTAGGAAACATAACCATCTTTGATCAACGAGCTAGTCAAGTAGAGGCATACTAGTGACACTCTGTTTGTCTATGTATTCACACATGTATCATGTTTCCGGTTAATACAATTCTAGCATGAATAATAAACATTTATCATGATATAAGGAGATAAATAATAACTTTATTATTGCCTCTAGGGCATATTTCCTTCAGTCTCCCACTTGCACTAGAGTCAATAATCTAGTTCACATCGCCATGTGATTTAACATCAATGGTTCACATCTTTATGTGGTTAACACCCATAGTTGACATCGACATGTGACCATCACCCAAAGGGTTTACTAGAGTCAGTAATCTAGTTCACATCGCTATGTGATTAACACCCAAAGAGTACTAAGGTGTGATCATGTTTTGCTTGTGAGATAATTTTAGTCAACGGGTCTGTCACATTCAGATCCGTAAGTATTTTGCAAATTTCTATGTTTACAATGCTCTGCACGCAGCTACTCTAGCTAATAGCTCCCATTTTCAGTATGTATCTAGGTCGAGACTTAGAGTCATCCAGATCGGTGTCAAAGCTTGCATCGACGTAACCGTTTACGACGAACCTTTTGTCACCTCCATAATCCAGAAACATATCCTTATTCCACTAAAGATAATTTTGACCGCAGTTCAGCGATCTACTCCTAGATCACTATTGTACTCCCTTGCCAAACTTAGTGTAGGGTATACAATAGATCTGGTACACAACATGGCATACTTTATAGAACCTATGGCTGAGGCATAGGGAATGACTTTCATTCTCTTTCTATCTTCTGTCGTGGTCGGGCTTTGAGTCTTACTCAATTTCACACCTTGTAACACAGGCAAGAACTCTTTCTTTGATTGTTCCATTTTGAACTACTTCAAAATCTTGTCAAGGTATGTACTCATTGAAAAAACTTATCAAGCGTCTTGATCTATCTCTATAGATCTTGATGCTCAATATGTAAGCAGCTTCACCGAGGTCTTTCTTTGAAAAACTCCTTTCAAACACTCCTTTATGCTTTGCAGAATAATTCTACATTATTTCCGATCAACAATATGTCATTCACATATACTTATCAGAAATGTTGTAGTGCTCCCACTCACTTTCTTGTAAATACAGGCTTCACCGCAAGTCTGTATAAAACTATATGCTTTGATCAACTTATCAAAGCGTATATTCCAACTCCGAGATGCTTGCACCAGTCCATAGATGGATCGCTGGAGCTTGCATATTTTGTTAGCACCTTTAGAATTGACAAAACCTTCTGGTTGCATCATATACAACTCTTCTTTAATAAATCCATTAAGAAATGTAGTTTTGTTTATCCATTTGCCAGATTTCATAAAATGCGGCAATTGCTAACATGATTCGGACAGACTTAAGCATAGATACGAGTGAGAAACTCTCATCGTAGTCAACACCTTGAACTTGTCGAAAACCTTTTGCGACAATTCTAGCTTTGTAGATAGTAACACTACTATCAGCGTCCGTCTTCCTCTTGAAGATCCATTTAATCTCAATGGCTCGCCGATCATTGGGCAAGTCAATCAAAGTCCATATTTTGTTCTCATACATGGATCCCATCTCAGATTTCATGGCCTCAAGCCATTTTGCGGAATCTGGGCTCATCATCGCTTCCTCATAGTTCGTAGGTTCATCATGGTCAAGTAACATGATCTCCAGAACAAGATTACCGTACCACTCTGGTGCAGATCTTACTCTTGTTGACCTACGAGGTTCGGTAGTAACTTGATCTAAAGTTTCATGATCATCATCATTAGCTTCCTCACTAATTGGTGTAGGTGTCATAGGAACCGGTTTCTGTGATGAACTACTTTCCAATAAGGGAGCAGGTACAGTTACCTCATCAAGTTCTACTTTCCTCCCACTCACTTCTTTCGAGAGAAACTCCTTCTCTAGAAAGGATCCATTCTCAGCAACGAATATCTTGCCTTCGGATCTGTGATAGAACGTGTACCCAACATTTTCTTTTGGGTATCCTATGAAGACGCACTTCTCCGATTTGGGTTTGAGCTTATCAGGTTGAAACTTTTTCACATAAGCATTGCAACCTCAAACTTTAGGAAACGACAGCTTAGGTTTCTTGCCAAACCATAGTTCATACGGTGTCGTCTCAACGGATTTACATGGTGCCCTATTTAATGTGAATGTAGCTGTCTCTAATGCATAACCCTGAAACGATAGTGGTAGATCGGTAAGAGACATCATAGATCGCACCATATCTAATAAAGTATGGTTACGACGTTCGGACACACTATTACACTGTGGTGTTCCAGGTGGCATGAGTAGTGAAACTTTTTAACATTGTTTTAACTAAAGGCCAAACTCGTAACTCAAATATTTACCTCTGCGATCATATCGTAGAAACTTTTATTTTTGTTACTATGATTCTCCACTTCACTATGAAATTCTTGAACTTTTCAAATGTTTCAGACTTGTGTTTCATCAAGTAGATATACCCATATCTGCTCAAATCATCTATGAAGGTCAGAAAATAATGATACTCGCCGCGAGCCTCAATATTCATCAGACCACATACATCAGTATGTATGATTTCCAACAAATCTGTTGCTCGCTCCATTGTTCCGGAGAACGGAGTCTTAGTCATCTTGCCCATGAGGCATGGTTCACAAGCATCAAGTGATTCCAAAAGTCCATTAGCATGGAGTTTCTTCATGCGCTTTACACCAATATGACCTAAACGGCAGTGCCACAAATAAGTTCCACTATCATTATTAACTTTGCATCTTTTGGCTTCAATATTATGAAAATGTGTATCACCACGATCGAGATCCAACAAACCATTTTCATTGGGTGTATGACCATAGAAGGTTTTATTCATGCAAACAGAACAACAATTATTCTCTAGCTTACATGAATAACCGTATTGCAATAAACATGATCCAATCATATTCATGCTCAACGCAAACACTAAATAACATTTATTTTAGGTTCAACACTAATCCCGAAAGTATAGGGACTGTGCGATGATGATCATATCAATCTTGGAACCACTTCCAATACACATCGTCACTTCACCCTTAACTAGTCTTTGTTCATTCAGCAACTCCCGTTTCGAGTTACTACTCTTAGCAACTGAACCAGTATCAAATACCGTGGGCTTGCTATAAACACTAGTAAATTACATATCAATAACATGTATATCAAATATAGCTTTGTTCACTTTGCCATCCTTCTTATCCACCAAATATCTAGGGGCAGTTCCACTTCCAGTGACCATTTCCTTTGCAGTAGAAGCACTCAGTTTCAAGCTTGAGTCTAGCTTTGGGTTTCTTCACGGGAGTGAAAACTTGTTTGTCATTCTTCTTGAAATTCCCTTTCTATCCCTTTGCCCTTTTTCTTGAAACTAGTGGTCTTGTTAACCATCAACACTTGATGCTTTTCTTGATTTCTACCTTCGCCGATTTTAGCATCACGAAGAGCTCGGGAATCATTTCCGTTATCCCTTGCATATTATAGTTCATCACGAAGTTCAAGTAACTTGGTGATAGTGACTAGAGAACTCTGTCAATCACTATCTTATTCGAAAGATTAACTCCCACTTGATTCAAGTGATTGTAGTACTCAGACATTCTGAGCACATGCTCACTAGCTGAGTTATTCTCCTCCATCTTGTAGGCAAAGTACTTGTCAAATGTCTCATACCTTTCAACACGGGCATGAGTATGAAATACCAATTTCAACTCTTGGAACATCTTATATGCTCCATGGCGTTCAAAACATTTTTTAAGTCCCTGTTCTAAGCCGTAAAGCATGGTGCACTAAACTATCAAGTAGTTATCATACCGAGCTTTGTCAAACGTTCATAACGTCTGTATATGCTCCTGCAATAGGTCCGTCACCTAGCGGTGCATCAAGGACATAATTCTTCTGTGCAGCCATGAGGATAATCCTCAGATCACGGATCCAATCCGTATCATTGCTACTAATATATTTCAACTTAGTTTTTCTCCTAGGAACACATCAAAAAATAAAACAGAGGAGCTAAACGCGAGCTATTGATCTACAACATAGATATGCTAATACTATCAGGACTAAGTTCATGATAAATTTAAGTTCAATTAATCATATTACTTAAGAACTCCCACTTAGACAGGCATCCCTCTAATCATCTAAGTGATCACATGATCCAAATCAACTAAACCATGTCCGATCATCACATGAAATTGAGTAGTTTTCAATGGTGAACATCACTATGTTGATCATATCTACTATATGATTCACGCTCGACCTTTCGGTCTCAGTGTTCCGAGGCCATATCTGCATATGCTAGGCTCGTCAAGTTTAACCCGAGTATTCTGCGTGTGCAAAACTGGCTTGCACCCGTTGTAGATGGACGTAGAGCTTATCACACCCCGATCATCACGTGGTGTCTCGGCACGACGAACTTTGGCAACGGTGCGTACTCAGGGAGAACACTTTTATCTTGAAATTTAGTGAGAGATCATCTTATAATGCTACCGTCAATCAAAGCAAAATAAGATGCATAAAAGATAAACACCACGTGCAATCAATATAAGTGATATGATATGGCCATCATCTTCGTGTGCTTGTGATCTCCATCTCCGAAGCACCGTCATGATCACCATCGTCACCGGCGCGACACCTTGATCTCCATCGTAGCATCGTTGTCGTCTCGCCAACTATTGCTTCTACGACTATCGCTACCGCTTAGTGATAAAGTAAAGCAATTACAGGGCGATTGCATTGCATACAATAAAGCGACAACCATATGGCTCCTGCCAGTTGCCGATAACTCAGTTACAAAACATGATCATCTCATACAATAAAATATAGCATCATGCCTTGACCATATCACATCACAACATGCCCTGCAAAAAAAAGTTAGACGTCCTCTACTTTGTTGTTGCAAGTTTTACGTGGCTGCTACGGGCTGAGCAAGAACCGTTCTTAACTACGCATCAAAACCACAACGATAGTTCGTCAAGTTAGTGTTGTTTTAACCTTCTCAAGGACCGGGTGTAGCCACACTCAGTTCAACTAAAGTTGGAGAAACTGACACCCGCCAGCCACCTATGTGCAAAGCTCTTCGGTAGAACCAGTCTCGCGTAAGCGTACGCGTAATGTCGGTCCGGGCCGCTTCATCCAACAATACTGCCGAACGAAAGTGTGACATGCTGGTAAGCAATATGACTTGTATCGCCCACAACTCACTTGTGTTCTACTCGTGCATATAACATCTACGCATAAAACCTGGCTCGGATGCCGCTGTTGGGAACGTAGTAATTTCAAAAAAATTCCTACGCACACGCAGGATCATGGTGATGCATAGCAACAAGAGGGGAGAGTGTTGTCCACGTACCCTCGTAGACCGAAAGCGGAAGCGTTAGCACAACGCAGTTGATGTAGTCGTACGTCTTCACGATCCGACCGATCCAAGTACCGAACGCATGACACCTCTGAGTTCAGCACACATTCAGCTCGATGACGTCCCACGAACTCCGATCCAGCAGAGCTTTGAGGGATAGTTCCGTCAGCACGACGGCGTGATGATGGTGATGATGATGCTACCGTTGCAGGGCTTCGCCTAAGCACCACTACGATATGATCGAGGTGGATTATGGTGGAGGGGGCCACCGCACACGGCTAAGAGATCGATGATCAATTGTTGTGTCTAGAGGTGCCCCCCTGCCCCCGTATATAAAGGAGCAAGGGGGAGGCCGGCCGACCCCTGTAGTGCGCGCCAGGAGGAGGAGGAGTCCTCCTCCTAGTAGGAGTAGGACGAGGAAAGGAAGGAGGAGAAGGAGAAGGAAGGAGAGGGAGGAAAAGGAGGAAAGGGGGGCCGGCCCCCTAGTCCAATTCGGTTTGGGCTAGGGGGCCGCGCACCCTGCCTCCTCTCTTCCACCACTTGGCCCATGAGGCCCATTACTTCTTCCTCGTATTCCCGTAACTCCCCGGTACCCCCGAAAAATACCCGAATCACTCGGAACCTTTCCTATGTCTGAATATAGTCGTCCAATATATCGATCTTTACGTCTCTACCATTTCGAGACTCCTCGTCATGTTCGTGATCATATCCGGGACTCCGAACTACCTTCGGTACATCAAAACACAAAAACTCATAATACCGATCGTCATCAAACTTTAAGCGTGCGGACCCTACGGGTTCGAGAACTATGTAGACATGACCGAGACATGTCTCCTATCAATAACCAATAGCGGAACCTGGATGCTCATATTGGCTCCTACATATTCTACGAAGATCTTTATCGGTCAAACCGCATAACAACATACGTTGTTCCCTTTGTCATCGGTATGTTACTTGCCCGAGATTCGATCGTCGGTATCTGAATACCTAGTTCAATCTCGTTACCGGCAAGTCTCTTTACTTGTTCTGTAATACATCATCCCGCAACTAACTCATTAGTTACAATGCTTGCAAGGCTTATAGTGATGTGCATTACCGAGTGGGCCCAGAGATACATCTCCGACAATCGGAGTGAAAAATCCCAATCTCGAAATACGCCAACTCAACAAGTACCTTTGGAGACACCTGTAGAGCACCTTTATAATCACCCAGTTACGTTGTGACATTTGGTAGCACACAAAGTGTTCCTCCCGTAAACGGGAGTTGCATAATCTCATATTCATAGGAGCATGTATAAGTCATGAAGAAAGCAATAGCAACATACTAAACGATCAAGCGCTAAGCTAACGGAATGGGTCAAGTCAATCACATCATTCTCCTAATGATGTGATCCCATTAATCAAATGACAACTCATGTCTATGGCTAGGAAACATAACCATCTTTGATCAACGAGCTAGTCAAGTAGAGGCATACTAGTGACACTCTGTTTGTCTATGTATTCACACATGTATCATGTTTCCGGTTAATACAATTCTAGCATGAATAATAAACATTTATCATGATATAAGGAGATAAATAATAACTTTATTATTGCCTCTAGGGCATATTTCCTTCAGTCTCCCACTTGCACTAGAGTCAATAATCTAGTTCACATCGCCATGTGATTTAACATCAATGGTTCACATCTTTATGTGGTTAACACCCATAGTTGACATCGACATGTGACCATCACCCAAAGGGTTTACTAGAGTCAGTAATCTAGTTCACATCGCTATGTGATTAACACCCAAAGAGTACTAAGGTGTGATCATGTTTTGCTTGTGAGATAATTTTAGTCAACGGGTCTGTCACATTCAGATCCGTAAGTATTTTGCAAATTTCTATGTTTACAATGCTCTGCACGCAGCTACTCTAGCTAATAGCTCCCATTTTCAGTATGTATCTAGGTCGAGACTTAGAGTCATCCAGATCGGTGTCAAAGCTTGCATCGACGTAACCGTTTACGACGAACCTTTTGTCACCTCCATAATCGAGAAACATATCCTTATTCCACTAAGGATAATTTTGACCGCTGTTCAGCGATCTACTCCTAGATCACTATTGTACTCCCTTGCCAAACTTAGTGTAGGGTATACAATAGATCTGGTACACAGCATGGCATACTTTATAGAACCTATGGCTGAGGCATAGGGAATGACTTTCATTCTCTTTCTATCTTCTGCCGTGGTCGGGCTTTGAGTCTTACTCAATTTCACACCTTATAACACAGGCAAGAACTCTTTCTTTGACTGTTCCATTTTGAACTACTTCAAAATCTTGTCAAGGTATGTTCTCATTGAAAAAATTTATCAAGCGTTTTGATCTATCTCTATAGATCTTGATGCTCAATATGTAAGCAGCTTCACCGAGGTCTTTCTTTGAAAAACTCCTTTCAAACACTCCTTTATGCTTTGCAGAATAATTCTACATTATTTCCGATCAACAATATGTCATGCACATATACTTATCAGAAATGCTGTAGTGCTCCCACTCACTTTCTTGTAAATACAGGCTTCACCGCAAGTCTGTATAAAACTATATGCTTTGATCAACTTATCAAAGCGTATATTCCAACTCCGAGATGCTTGCACCAGTCCATAGATGGATCGCTGGAGCTTGCATATTTTGTTAGCACCTTTAGGATTGATAAAACCTTCTGGTTGCATCATATACAACTCTTCTTTAATAAATCCATTAAGGAATGTAGTTTTATTTATCCATTTGCCAGATTTCATAAAATGCGGCAATTGCTAACATGATTCGGACAGACTTAAGCATAGATACGAGTGAGAAACTCTCATCGTAGTCAACACCTTGAACTTGTCGAAAACCTTTTGCGACAATTCTAGCTTTGTAGATAGTGAAACTACTATCAGCGTTCGTCTTCCTCTTGAAGATCCATTTAATCTCAATGGCTCGCCGATCATTGGGCAAGTCAGTCAAAGTCCATACTTTGTTCTCATACATGGATCCCATCTCATATTTCATGGCCTCAAGCCATTTTGCGGAATTTGGGCTCAACATCGCTTCCTCATAGTTCGTAGGTTCGTCATGGTCAAGTAACATGATCTCCAGAACAAGATTACCGTACCACTCTGGTGCGGATCTTACTCTGGTTGACCTACGAGGTTCGGTAGTAACTTGATCTGAAGTTTCATGATCATCATCTTTAGCTTCCTCACTAATTGGTGTAGGTGTCACAGGAACCGGTTTCTGTGATGAACTACTTTCCAATAAGGGAGCAGGTACAGTTACCTCATCAAGTTCTACTTTCCTCCCACTCACTTCTTTCGAGAGAAACTCCTTCTCTGGAAAGGATACATTCTCAACAACGAATATCTTGCCTTCGGATCTGTGATAGAAGGTGTACCCAACATTTTCTTTTTGGGTATCCTGTGAAGATGCACTTCTCCGATTTGGGTTTGAGCTTATCAGGTTGAAACTTTTTCACATAAGCATTGCAACCTCAAACTTTAAGAAACGACAGCTTAGGTTTCTTGCCAAACCATAGTTCATACAGTGTCGACTCAACGGATTTAGATGGTGCCCTTTTTAACGTGAATGTAGCTGTCTCTAATGCATAACCCCAAAACGATAGTGGTAGATCGGAAAGAGACATCATAGATCGCACCATATCTAATAAAGTATGGTTACGATGTTCGGACACACCATTACACTGTGGTGTTCCAGGTGGCGTGAGTAGTGAAACTATTTCACATTGTTTTAACGGAAGGCCAAACTCGTAACTCAAATATTTTACGTCGGCGATCATATCGTAGAAACTTTTATTTTTGTTACGATGATTCTCCACTTCACTCTGAAATTCTTTGAACTTTTCAAATGTTTCAGACTTGTGTTTCATCAAGTAGATATACCCATATCTGCTCAAATCATCTGTGAAGGTCAGAAAATAATGATACCCGCCGCGAGCCTCAATATTCATCGGACCACATACATCAGTATGTATGATTTCCAACAAATCTGTTGCTCCCTCCATTGTTCCGGAGGATGGAGTCTTAGTCATCTTGCCCATGAGGCATGGTTCGCAAGCATCAAGTGATTTATAATCAAGTGATTCCAAAAGTCCATTAGCATGGAGTTTCTTCATGCGCTTTACACCAATATGACCTAAACGGCAGTGCCACAAATAAGTTGCACTATCATTATTAACTTTGCATCTTTTGGCTTCAATATTATGAAAATGTGTATCACCACGATCGAGATCCAACAAACCATTTTCATTGGGTGTATGACCATAGAAGGTTTTATTCATGCAAACAGAACAACAATTATTCTCTAGCTTACATGAATAACCGCATTGCAATAAACATGATCCAATCATATTCATGCTCAACGCAAACACTAAATAACATTTATTTTAGGTTCAACACTAATCCCAAAAGTATAGGGACTGTGCGATGATGATCATATCAATCATGGAACCACTTCCAATACACATCGTCACTTCACCCTTAACTAGTCTATGTTCATTCTGTAACTCCCGTTTCGAGTTACTCTTAGCAACTGAACCAGTATCAAATACCATGGGGTTGCTATAAACACTAGTAAAGTACATATCAATAACATGTATATCAAATATAGCTTTTTTCACTTTGCCATCCTTCTTATCCGCCAAATATCTAGGGGCAGTTCCACTTCCAGTGACCACTTCCTTTGCAGTAGAAGCACTCGGTTTCAAGCTTGAGTCTAGCTTTGGGTTTCTTCACGGGAGTGACAACTTGTTTGTAATTCTTCTTGAAGTTCCCTTTCTATCCCTTTGCCCTTTTTCTCGAAACTAGTGGTCTTGTTAACCATCAACACTTGATGATTTTCTTGATTTCTCCCTTCGCCGATTTTAGCATCACGAAGAGCTCGGGAATCGTTTCCGTTATCCCTTGCATATTATAGTTCATCACGAAGTTCAAGTAACTTGGTGATAGTGACTAGAGAACTCTGTCAATCACTATCTTATCTGGAAGATTAACTCCCACTTGATTCAAGTGATTGTAGTACTCAGACATTCTGAGCACATGCTCACTAGCTGAGCTATTCTCCTCCATCTTGTAGGCAAAGTACTTGTCAAATGTCTCATACCTTTCAACACGGGCATGAGTATGAAATACCAATTTCAACTCTTGGAACATCTTATATGCTCCATGGCGTTCAAAACATTTTTGAAGTCCCTGTTCTAAGCCGTAAAGCATGGTGCACTAAACTATCAAGTAGTTATCATACCGAGCTTTGTCAAATGTTCATAACGTCTGTATATGCTCCTGCAATAGGTCCGTCACCTAGAGGTGCATCAAGGACATAATTCTTCTGTGCAGCAATGAGGATAATCCTCAGATCACGGATCCAATCCGTATCATTGCTACTAACATCTTTCAACTTAGTTTTTCTCTTAGGAACATATCAAAAAATAAAACAGAGGAGCTAAACGCGAGCTATTGATCTAGAACATAGATATGCTAATACTATCAGGACTAAGTTCATGATAAATTTAAGTTCAATTAATCATATTACTTAAGAACTCCCACTTAGATAGACATCCCATTAATCATCTAAGTGATCACGTGATCCAAATCAACTAAACCATGTCCGATCATCACGTGAGATGGAGTAGTTTTCAATGGTAAACATCACTATGTTGATCATATCTACTATATGATTCATGCTCGACCTTTCGGTCTCAGTGTTCCGAGGCCATATCTGCATATGCTAGGCTCGTCAAGTTTAACCCGAGTATTCTACGTGTGCAAATTTGGCTTGCACCCGTTGTAGATGGACGTAGAGCTTATCACACCCGAGTATTCTCGGCACGATGAACTTTGGCAACGGTGCATACTCAGGGAGAACACTTTTATCTTGAAATTTAGTGAGAGATCATCTTATAATGCTAGCGTCAATCAAAGCAAAATAAGATGCATAAAAGATAAACATCACATGCAATCAATATAAGTGATATGATATGGCCATCATCATCTTGTGCTTGTGATCTCCATCTCCGAAGCACCGTCATGATCACCATCGTCACCGGCGCGACACCTTGATCTCCATCGTAGCATCGTTGTCGTCTCGCCAACTATTGCTTCTACGACTATCGCTACCGCTTAGTGATAAAGTAAAGCAATTACAGGGCGATTGCATTGCATACAATAAAGCGACAACCATATGGCTCCTGCCAGTTGCCGATAACTCGGTTACAAAACATGATCATCTCATACAATAAAATATAGCATCATGCCTTGACCATATCACATCACAACATGCCCTGCAAAAACAAGTTAGACGTCCTCTACTTTGTTGTTGCAAGTTTTACGTGGCTGCTATGGGCTGAGCAAGAACCGTTCTTGCCTACGCATCAAAACCACAACGATAGTTCGTCAAGTTAGTGTTGTTTTAACCTTCTCAAGGACCGGGCGTAGCCACACTCAGTTCAACTAAAGTTGGAGAAACCGACACCCGTCAGCCACCTATGTGCAAAGCACGTCGTTAGAACCAGTCTCGCGTAAGCGTACGCGTAATGTCGGTCCGGGCCGCTTCATCCAACAATACCGGCGAACCAAAGTGTGACATGCTGGTAAGGAGTATGACTTGTATCGCCCACAACTCACTTGTGTTCTACTCGTGCATATAACATCTATGCATAAAACCTGGCTCGGATACCACTGTTGGGGAACGTAGTAATTTCAAAAAAATTCCTACGCACACGCAGGAACATGCTGATGCATAGCAACGAGAGGGGAGTGTGTTGTCCACGTACCCTCATAGACCGAAAGCGGAAGCGTTAGCACAACGTGGTTGATGTAGTCGTACGTCTTCACGATCCGACCGATCCAAGTACCAAACGCACGGCACCTCCGAGTTCAGCACACGTTCAGCTCGATGACATCCCACGAACTCCGATCCAGCAGAGCTTCGAGGGATAGTTCCGTTAGCACGACGGCGTGATGACGGTGATGATGATGCTACCGACGCAGGGCTTCGCCTAAGCACCGCTATGATATGATCGAGGTGGATTATGGTGGAGGGGGGCACCGCACGCGGCTAAGAGATCAATGATCAATTGTTGTGTCTAGAGGTGCCCCCTGCCCCCGTATATAAAGGAGCAAGGGGGAGGCCGGCCGGCCCCTGTAGGGCGCGCCAGGAGGAGTCCTCCTCCTAGTAGGAGTAGGACTCCCCTTTCCTACTCCTACTAGGAGAAGGAGAAGGAAGGAGAGGGAGGAAAAGGAGGAAAGGGGGCCGGCCCCCTAGTCCAATTCGGTTTGGGCTAGGGGGGTCGCGCGCCCTGCCTCCTCTCTTCCACCACTTGGCCCATGAGGCCCATTACTTCTTCCTCGTATTCCCGTAACTCCCCGGTACCCCCGAAAAATACCCGAATCACTCGGAACCTTTCCGATGTCCGAATATAGTCGTCCAATGTATCGATCGTTACGTCTCGACCATTTCGAGACTCCTCGTCATGTCCGTGATCATATCCGGGACTCCGAACTACCTTCGGTACATCAAAACACAAAAACTCATAAAACCGATCGTCATCAAACTTCAAGCGTGCGGACCCTACGGGTTCGAAAACTATGTAGACATGACCGAGACATGTCTCCTATCAATAACCAATAGCAGAACCTGGATGCTCATATTGGCTCCTACATATTCTACGAAGATCTTTATCGGTCAAACCGCATAACAACATACGTTGTTCCCTTTGTCATCGGTATGTTACTTGCCCGAGATTCGATCGTCAGTATCTCAATACCTAGTTCAATCTCATTACCGGCAAGTCTCTTTACTCATTCCATAATACATCATCCCGCAACTAACTCATTAGTTACAATGCTTGCAAGGCTTATAGTGATGTGCATTACCGTACCTCTCTGACAATCGGAGTGACAAATCCCAATCTCGAAATACGCCAACTCAACAAGTACCTTTGGAGACACCTGTAGAGCACCTTTATAATCACCCAGACGTTGTGACGTTTGGTAGCACACAAAGTGTTCCTCCGATAAATGGGAGTTGCATAATCTCATAGTCATAGGAACATGTATAAGTCATGAAGAAAGCAATAGCAACATACTAAACGATCAAGTGCTAAGCTAACGGAATGGGTCAAGTCAATCACATCATTCTCCTAATGATGTGATCCCGTTAGTCAAATGACAACTCATTTCTATGGCTAGGAAACATAACCATCTTTGATCAACGAGCTAGTCAAGTAGAGACATACTAGTGACACTCTGTTTGTCTATGTATTCACACATGTATCATGTTTCCAGTTAATACAGTTCTAGCATGAATAATAAGCATTTCTCATGATATAAGGAAATAAATATTAACTTTATTATTGCCTCTAGGGTATATTTCCTTCATATATATGCACGTACGTACGTGTACGATCTAACTCGATCAGCTAACACTTTATGTAACATGTAGCAACCCACCTTCGTTGCGAGTATGGCCATATCTAGCACGATTTATTTTTTGAACACAGTAATAGACACAAACGCACATACACTCATTTCTATAAAACTCATGCACGCATATCCTATTTCTATAAGAATCGACAAAAAAGGGTTTTCCTCCGCTTCTTTATCTTTACCTAATATTAAAGGAAGGAGACTTTCATAGTTCTCCATGGAGACTTTCATAGTTCTTCATACGTCATCTTTTTATATCCATTGATTTTATGTTAACTTTAAAGATTAACGGCTGAGATCTAAAAATTGTTCTACACACGTGTCCGAGGAAAAAAACCGCAGTGGGATGAACTCCCACACCGATTTCACGTTTCGCTCGGCTCCACGAACCGTCCAAACGATTTCACCTGGCTGGGCCACGTGAACTCATCGGCCCAAGCCCAACTATCCACCCAAAACTGACTGCCTCTCTCCAATCTCCCTTGTCAAACGTAGGGTTCCACCGTTGACAACCACTTTATACATACGTAAAGTGTTGGGGAACGTAGCATGCAATTTCAAAAAAAATATACGATCACGCAAGATCTATCTAGGAGATGCACAGCAACAAGAGGGGGAGAGTGTGTCCACGTACCCTCGTAGACCGAAAGCGGAAGCATTTGACAATGCGGTTGATGTAGTCAAACTTCTTCTCGTTTTGACCGATCAAGCACCGAACGTACGGCACCTCCGAGTTTTGCACACGTTCAGCTCAATGACGTCCCTCGAACTCTTGATCCAGCAAACTATCGAGGGAGAGTTCTGTCAGCACGACGGCGTGGTGACGGCGATGGTGAACTGATCCGCGCAGGGTTTCGCCTAGGCACTGCGAAGATATGACCGGAGGCGTAAACTGTGGAGGGGGACGCCGCACACGGCTAACAATTGTTGGTGTGTGTGATGACCCACAAGTATAGGGGATCTATCATAGTCCTTTCGATAAGTAAGAGTGTTGAACCCAACGAGGAGCAGAAGGAAATGATAAGCGGTTTTCAGCAAGGTATTCTCTGCAAGCACTAAAATTATAGGTAACAGATAGTTTTGTGATAAGGTAATTTGTAACGAGCAACAAGTAACAAAAGTAAATAAAGTGCACCAAGGTGGCCCAATCCTTTTTGTAGCAAAGGACAAGCCTGGAGAAACTCTTATATAGAGAAAAGCGCTCCCGAGGACACATGGGAATTATCGTCAAGCTAGTTTTCATCACGTTCATATGATTCGCGTTCGGTACTTTGATAATTTGATATGTGGGTGGACCGGTGCTTGGGTACTTCCCTTACTTGGACAAGCATCCCACTTATGATTAACCCCTATTGCAAGCATTCGCAACTACAAAAGAAGTATTAAGGTAAACCTAACCATAGCATGAAACATGTGGATCCAAATCAGCCCCTTACGAAGCAACGCATAAACTAGGGTTTAAGCTTCTGTCACTCTAGCAACCCATCATCTACTTATTACTTCCCAATGCCTTCCTCTAGGCCCAAATAATGGTGAAGTGTCATGTAGTCGACGTTCACATAACACCACTAGAGGATAGACAACATACATCTCATCAAAATATCGAACGAATACCAAATTCTACTAATAGCAAGACTTCTCCCATGTCCTCAGGAACAAACGTAACTACTCACAAAGCATATTCATGTTCATAATCAGAGGAGTATTAATATGCATATAGGATCTGAACATATGATCTTCCACCAAATAAACCAACTAGCACCAACTACAAGGAGTAATTAACACTACTAGCAACCTACAGGTACCAATCCCAGACTTGAAGACAAGAATTGGATACAAGAGATGAACTAGGGTTTGAGAGGAGATGGTGCTGGTGAAGATGTTGATGGAGATTGCCCTCTCCCGATAAGAGGAGTGTTGGTGATGACGATGGCGATGATTTCCCCCTCCTGGAGGGAAGTGTCCCCGGCAGGTATCTAATCCTAGATTGGTTCTGCCAAGGTTCCGCCTCGTGGCGGCGGAGTCTCGTCCCAAAAGCTTGCTTATGATTTTTCTTCGGACGAAAGACTTCATATAGCAGAAGATGGCCACCGGAGGGCCAATAGGGGGCCCACGAGGTAGGGGGCGCGCCCAGGGGGGTAGGGCACGCCCCCCACCCTCGTGGACAGGTAGAGGCCCCCCTGACGTGGATTCTTCTTCCAGTATTTTTTATTATTTCCAAAAATAATTTTCATGGAGTTTCAGGACTTTTGGAGTTGTGCAGAATAGGTCTCTAATATTTGCTCCTTTTCTAGCCCAGAATTCCAGCTGCCGGCATTCTCCCTCCTTATGTAAACCTTGTAAAATAAGAGAGAATAGGCATAAGTATTGTGACATGATGTGTAATAACAGCCCATAATGCAATAAATATCGATATAAAAGCATGATGCAAAATGGACGTATCAACTCCCCCAAGCTTAGACCTCACTTGTCCTCAAGCGGAAGCCGATAACGATAAATATGTCCACATGTTTAGAGGTAGAGGTGTCGATAAAACAAAATACGGACATGAGGGCATCATGATTATTCTCATAACAGCAACATATATGGATAATGTCATATGATTTCTTCTGCTTAAGTAATAATATATTCACAATGCAAAGTATGAATCAGAAACTTTATTGAGAACCAAAAAACTATAATCTCAGTCATTGAAGCAATTGCAATTTATCGTAACATCAGAAAGAGTCTATGTCAGAGCTTTCTAGCAAGTCCACATACTCAACTATCATTTAGTCTTCCATAATTGCTAACACTCACGCAATACTTGTGGTTACGGAGTTTTAACCGGACACAGAGAAAGATAGGGGCTTATAGTTTCGCCTCCCAACCTTTTACCTCAAGGGTAATGTCAACAATAATAACTCATGCTAACTTACATCCAATTAGATATATATATCAGGATCTTTCCAACATCCTGTGCTTGCCAAAGGATAAAATATAAAAAAGGAAAGGTGAAGATCACCATGACTCTTGCATAAGGTAGAATATAATAATAAAAGATAGGCCCTTCGCAGAGGGAAGCAGAGGTTGCCATGCGCTTTCAGGGTTGGATGCACAAAATCTTAATGCGAAAGAAAGTCACTTTATATTGCCACTTGTGATATGAACCTTTATTATGCAATCCGTCGCTTTTATTTCTTCCACATCACAAGATCGTATAAAGCTTATTTCCTCCACACCAATCAATCATACATATTTAGAGAGCAATTTTTATTGCTTGCACCGATGACAACTTACTTGAAGGATCTTACTCAATCCATAGGTAGATATGGTGGACTCTCATGGCAAAACTGGTTTAAGGGTTTTTGGAAGCACAAGTAGTATCTCTACTTGGTGCAAAGAATTTGGCTAGCATGAGGGGGAAAGGCAAGCTCAACATGTTGGATGATCCATGACAATATACTTTATCTTAGATATAAGAAAACATAACCCATTACGTTGTCTTCCTTGTCCAACATCAACTCTTTAGCATGTCATATTTTAATGAGTGCTCCCAATCATAAAAGATGTCCAAGATAGTATATTTATATGTGAAACCTCTCTTTCTTTATTACTTCCTATTAATTGCAACAATGACCAAAGCTATGTTTGCCAACTCTCAACAATTTTTAATCATCATACTCTTTCTATGTGAAGTCATTACTCTCAATAAGATCAATATGATCTCTTTATTTCTTTTTTTTCTTTTCTCTTTTCTTTTATTCACTCAAGATCATAGCAAGATAATCAAGCCCTTGACTCAACACTAATCTTTATTATATATAGTTCACGGACTCGATTACATAGAGGGATAATAAAGCAAAACTCAAAACTAGATCATACCAAGACTTTATTCTACTAGATCGAGGTACTACTAAAAGGATCGAACTAAGAAAAACGGTAAAGATAGGAGATGTGATGATGATACGATACCGGGGCATCTCCCCCAAGCTTGGCAGTTGCCAAGGGGAGTGCCCATACCATGTGATTATGTCTCCTTTGCTAGTGAAGAAGGTGGAGGTGATGATGGATAGTCGCACATCCAGCGTAAGAGGTCCTCCAACTTGCGGATAATGCCCTTGAGTGCAACGATATGCTCCTTCAACAAAATATTTTCACGTGTAAGATACTTGTTTTGTATACGAGCTAACTCAATCACCTTGAAAGCTTCGATCTCAGTCGGGGTAAGAAGATTGTGATCAAGTTGAAGGTTGTCTTCAGGAGCTTGGTCCTCTGTGGCCTTCTTGATCCCTTCATCCTTGTTGATCTCCATGGGTTCTTCCCTCTTCAGCTCTATCTTCATTAGCCAAGCATCGTTGTCACCATTTTTGGAGGAGGGGGGCGACATGCTGCCTGGCCTTGACAACCCTGACAGAAAATAGCTCGAGACAAGAACAGAGGATGTTTGCGTGATACAGGAGTCAAAACCTTCGGGAGATTATATAATGAATTTTACCGACCAAAATACGTATCGTGCAAGAAAACAGAGTCCGGAGAGCGCACGAGGTGCCCACGAGGCAGGGGCGCGCCCTCCACCCTCGTGGAGGCCTCGTGTCCTTCCCGGACTGCTTCTTATTTTTCTATTTTTCTAAATATTCCAAAACGGAGAAAATTGCCTTTAGAACTTTTTTGGAGTCGGTTTACTTACCGTACCACATACCTATTCCTTTTTGGAGTCTGAAACGTTCCGGAAAGTGTCCCTTATGTATTCTTCCGGGGTTACGGTTTCAATAACATTGGTTTCAACATTTATGGGATTACCTGAGATATAATGTTTGATTCTTTGACCGTTCACCACCTTCGGATTTGTGCCCTCGAAGTTGTTGATTTTTATGGCACCGGAACGATAGACCTCCTCGATGACGTACGGACCTTCCCATTTAGAGAGAAGTTTTCCTGCAAAAAATCTTAAACGAGAGTTGTATAGCAATACATAATCACCTACATTAAACTCACGCTTTTGTATTCTTTTGTCATGACATCTTTTAACTTTTTCTTTAAATAATTTGGCATTCTCATAGGCTTGGGTTCTCCATTCATCAAGTGAGCTAATGTCAAATAACCTCTTCTCACCGGCAAGTTTGAAATCATAGTTGAGCTCTTTAATAGCCCAATAAGCCTTATGTTCTAGTTCGAGAGGTAAGTGACATGCTTTTCCATAAACCATCTTATACGGAGACATACCCATAGGATTTTTATATGCAGATCTATAAGCCCATAATGCATCATCCAGTTTCTTGGACCAATTCTTTCTAGATCTATTAACAGTCTTTTGCAAAATTAGTTTGAGCTCTCTATTACTCAATTCTACTTGACCACTAGACTGTGGGTGATAAGGAGATGCAATTCTATGATTAACATCATACTTAGCAAGCATTTTACGAAAGGCACCATGAATAAAATGTGAACCACCATCAGTCATTAAATATCTAGGGACTCCAAACCTCGGAAAAATAACTTCCTTAAGCATCTTAATAGAGGTGTTATGATCAGCACTACTAGTTGGAATAGCTTCTACCCACTTAGTAACATAATCAACAGCAACTAAAATATGTGTATACCCATTAGAGGCAGGAAAAGGTCCCATATAATCAAAGCCCCAAACATCAAATGGTTCAATAACAAGTGAATAATTCATAGGCATTTCTTGACGTCTACTAATATTACCAATTCTTTGACATTCATCACAAGATAGGACAAACTTACGGGCATCCTTGAAGAGAGTAGGCCAATAAAAACCGGATTGCAATACCTTATGTGCAGTTCTATCTCCAGCGTCGTGTCCTACATAAGCCTCGGAGTGACACTTGCGTAGGATCTGTTCCTATTCATGCTCAGGTACACAACGTCTAATAACACCATCTACTCCTTCTTTATAAAGATGTGGGTCATCCCAAAAGTAATGTCTCAAATCATAGAAAAACTTTTTCTTTTGCTGGTATGTGAAACTAGGTGGTATGAATTTAGCAACAATGTAATTAGCATAATCAGCATACCATGGAGTAGTACGAGAAGCATTTATGACATTTAATTGTTCATCAGGAAAGCTATCATCAATAGGTAGTGGGTCATCAAGAACATTCTCTAGCCTAGACAAGTTGTCTGCAACGGGGTTCTCAGCTCCCTTTCTATCAATAATATGCAAATCAAATTCTTGTAGCAAGAGAACCCATCTAATAAGTCTAGGTTTAGCATCTTTCTTTTCCATAAGATATTTAATAGTAGCATGACCGTGTGAATAGTTACTTTAGAATCAACAATATAAGGTCTGAACTTATCACAAGAAAATACAACTGCTAAGAATTCTTTTCGGTAGTAGCATAATTTCTCTAGGCATTGTCTAGAGTTTTACTAGCATATTGAATAACATTTAATTTCTTATCAACTCTTTGAAGGAAATATGCCCTAGAGGCAATAATAAAGTATTATATATTTCCTTGTATCATGATAAATGTTTATTATTCATGCTAGAATTGTATTAGCCGGAAACATAATACATGTGTGAATACATAGACAAACAAAGTGTCACTAGTATGCCTCTACTTGACTAGCTCGTTAATCAAAGATGGTTATGTTTCCTAGCCATAGACATGAGTTGTTATTTGATTAACGGGATCACCTCATTAGGAGAATGACGTGATTGACATGACCCATTACGTTAGCTTAGCACCCGATCGTTTAGTATGTTGCTATTGCTTTCTTCATGACTTATACATGTTCCTAAGACTATGAGATTATGCAACTCCCGTTTACCGGAGGAACACTTTGTGTGCTACCAAACGTCACAACGTAACTGGGTGATTATAAAGGTGCTCTACAGGTGTCTCCAAAGGTACTTGTTGGGTTGGCGTATTTCGAGAATAGGATTTGTCACTCTGATTGTCGGAGAGGTATCTCTGGGCCCATTCGGTAATGCACATCACTATAAGCCTTGCAAGCATTGTGACTAATAAGTTAGTTGCGGGATGATGTATTACGGAACGAGTAAAGAGACTTACCGGTAACGAGATTGAACTAGGTATCGAGATACCGACGATCGAATCTCGGGCAAGTAACATACCGATGACAAAGGGAACAACGTATGTTGTTATGCGGTCTGACCGATAAAAGATCTTCGTAGAATATGTGGGAGCCAATATGGGCATCCAGGTCCCGCTATTGGTTATTGACCGGAGAGGTGTCTCGGTCATGTCTACATTGTTCTCGAACCCAAAGGGTCCGCACGCTTAAAGTTACGATGACAGTTATATTATGAGTTTATGTGATTTGATGTACCGAAGGTTGTTCGGAGTCCCGGATGTGATCACGGACATGACGAGGAGTCTCGAAATGGTCGAGACGTAAAGATTGATATATTGGACGACTATATTCGGACACCGGAAGTGTTCCGGAGAAGTTTCGGATTAAACCGGAGTGCCGGAGGGTTACCGAACCCCCCGGGGAAGTATTGGGCCTTAGTGGGCCTTGAGGGGAGAAAGAGGGCAGCAGCCATGAGGTGGTGCGCCCCCTCCCAAGGAGTCCTAGTTGGACTAGGAGAGGGGGGGCGCAGCCCCCTTTCCCTCTCCCTCTCCCTCTCTTGCCTTCCCCCCTTCTTTTCCTAGTAGGACTAGGAAAGGGGAGTCCTACTCCTACTAGGAGGAGGACTCCCCCCCTCTCCTTGGCGCGCCCCATAGGCAGCCGGCCTCCCCTTGCTCCTTTATATACGGGGGCAGGGGGGCACCTAAGAACACACTTGATATACGATATTTTAGCCGTGTGCGGTGCCCCCCTCCACCAGATTACACCTCGATAATACCGTCGCGAAGCTTAGGCGAAGCCCTGCGTCGGTGGAACATCATCATTGTCACCACGCCGTCGTGCTGACGAAACTCTCCCTCAACACTCGGCTGGATCGGAGTTCGAGGGACGTCATCGAGCTGAACGTGTGTAGAACTTCGGAGGTGCCGTACGTTCGGTACTTGATCGGTCGGATCGTGAAGACGTTCGACTACATCAACCGCGTTGTAATAACGCTTCCGCAGTCGGTCTACGAGGGTACGTGGACAACACTCTCCCCTCTCGTTGCTATGCATTACCATGATCTTGCGTGTGCGTAGGAAATTTTTGAAATTACTCCGTTTCCCAACACTCTTTGCCCTAGAACAGCACCTACAGCATAATCGCTATCATCACACATAATTTCAAAGGGTAAATTCCAATCAGGATGCTGAACAATAGGTGCAGAGATCAATGCTTTCTTAAGTATTTCAAATGCTTCTACACAATCATCATCAAATACAAATGGTACATCTTTTTGTAATAAATTAGTCAGAGGCCGAGAAATTTTTGAGAAGTCCTTAATGAACCTCCTATAAAAACCGGCGTGACCAAGGAAACTTCTTATACCTTTGATGTCCTTGGGACATGGCATCTTTTCATAGCATCAACCTTGGATTTATCAACTTCAATACCTCTTTCGGAAACTTTATGCCCCAAGACAATACCTTCATTGACCATAAAGTGGCACTTTCCCAATTCAAAACAAGATTAGTTTCTTCACATCTCTGCAAAACTCGATCAAGGTTGCTTAAGCAACCATCAAAAGAGGATCCATAGACGAAGAAATCATCCATGAAAACCTCACAAATCTTTTCAAAAAAGTCAGAGAATATAGCCATCATGCATCTTTGAACGGTAGCAGGTGCATTACATAAACCAAAAGGCATATGTCTATAAGCAAAAGTACCGAAAGGACAAGTGAAAGTGGTCTTAGATTGATCATCAGCTGACATAGGTATTTGAAAGAAACCAGAATAACCATCTAGAAAGCAAAAATGTGTATGCTTGGATAATCTTTCTAGCATTTGATCGATAAAAGGTAAGGGATAATGATCTTTTTTAGTAGCTTTATTTAATTTGCGGAAATCAATTACCATCCTATAACCTGTAATAATTCTTTGCGGAATCAATTCATCTTTATCATTAGGGACGACGGTAATACCTCCCTTCTTAGGAACACAATGGACATGACTTACCCACTGACTATCAGCAACGGGATAAATTATACCTGCCTCAAGGAGCTTTAGTATTTCCTTTCTTACCACTTCTTTCATCTTAGGATTCAGCCGTCGTTGGTTATCACGAACTGATTTGGCATCTTTCTCCAAATTTATTTTGTGTTGGCATAGAGTGGGGCTAATGCCCTTAAGATCATCAAGCGTATATCCAATAGCAGCGCGGTGCTTCTTCAGAGTTTTCAATAATCTCTCTTCTTCATGCTCTGAAAGGTTAGCACTAATAATAACAGGATATGTCTTTTTTTCATCAAGATAAGCATATTTAAGAGTATCAGGCAATGGTTTAAGCTCAAACACGGGATCACCCTTGGGTGGAGGAGGATCCCCTAGGATTTCAATAGACAAATTGTGTTTCAGGATGGGTTCCTGTTTAAAGAACACTTCATCTATTTCCCTTCTTTCATTCATAAACATATCATTTTCATGGTCTAGCAAATATTGTTCTAAAGGATCACTAGGAGACACGGCAATAGAAGCAAGACCAATAATTTCATCCTTACTAGGCAATTCCTCTTCACGGTGTTGTCTACGAAATTTAGACAAATTAAACTCATGAGACATATCACCCAAACCAATAGTAACAACATCCTTTTCACAGTCTATGTTAGCATTAACAGTGTTCAAGAAGGGTCTACCAAATATAATGGGACAAAAGCTATATTGTGGAGAACCAAGAACAAGAAAATCAGCAGGATATTTAGTTTTCCCACACAAGACTTCAACATCTCTAACAATTCCCATTGGTGATATAGTATCTCTATTGGCAAGTTTAATTGTAACATCAATATCTTCTAACTCAGTACGTGCAATATCATGCATAATTTCTTTGTATAAGTCAATAGGTATTGCACTAGCACTAGCACCCATATCACATAAGCCATGATAACAATGATCTCCTATTTTAACAGAAATAACAGGCATGCCTACCACAGGTCTATGTTTATCTTTAGCACAAGGTTTAGCAATTCTAGCAGTTTCATCACAGAAATAAATAACATGCCCATCAATATTATCAGCCAAGAAATCTTTAACAATAGCAATATTAGGTTCAACTTTAACTTGCTCAGGAGGTGTATAAGTTCTAATATTGCTTTTATGAACCACAGTTGAAGCTTTAGCATGATCCTTTATTCTAACAGGGAAAGGTGGTTTCTCAACATAAGTAGTAGGAACAATAGGATCATTATAAGTGATAGTCTTTTCTTCAACTTTAATAGGTCCAGCTACTTTTACTTCTATGGGAGGATGATATTTAAACCACTTCTCCTTAGGAAGATCAATATGAGTAGCAAAAGATTCACAGAAAGAAGCTACTATCTCAGAGTCAAGTCCATATTTAGTGCTAAATTTACGGAAAACATCGGTATCCATAAAAGATTTAACACAATCAAACTTAGGTGTCATACCTGAATCCTTACCTTTGTCGAGATCCCAATCTTCAGAGTTGCGTTTAATTCTTTCCAATAAATCCCATTTGAATTCAATAGTCTTCATCATAAAAGAGCCGGCGCAAGAAGTATCGGGCATGGTGCGATAGTTATCAGAAAGCCGAGCATAAAAACTTTGAATAATTATTTCTCTTGGGAGCTCATGATTGGGGCATGAATATAACATTGATTCAAGCCTCCCCCAAGCTTGAGCGATGCTCTCTCCTTCGCGAGGCCAGAAATTATATATATAATTGCGATCACGATGAACAAGATGCATAGGATAAAACTTCTGATGAAATTCCAATTTCAATCGTTTGTAGTTCCATGATCCCATATCATCACATAGCCTATACCATGTCAATGCATCTCCCTTAAAAGATAAAGGGAAGACCTTCTTCTTAATAACATCATCGGGTCTACCTGCAAGCTTAAATAATCCACAAACTTCATCCACATATATTAGGTGCTCATCAGGATGCATTGTTCCATCTCCTGCAAAAGGATTAGCTAGCAGTTTTTCTAGCATACCCGATGGAATTTCAAAGTAGACATTTTCATTTTCAGTAGGTTCAGTAGGTTGAGGAGCAACTCTTTGCTCTACTGGTCGGGGTGAAGATACCCCGAACAAGCCCCTCAGAGGATTACTTTCCATAGTAACAAGTGATGGTAGAACTCAGCACACTATATAAATTTTTCCTTACCAAATTCCACCTACCAAAGGCGCTTCACTCCCCGGCAACGGCGCAAGAAAAGAGTCTTGATGACCCACAAGTATAGGGGATCTATCGTAGTCCTTTCGATAAGTAAGAGTGTCGAACCCAACGAGGAGCAGAAGGAAATGATAAGCGGTTTTCAGCAAGGTATTCTCTGCAAGCACTGAAATAATAGGTAACAGATAGTTTTGTGATAAGGTAATTGGTAACGAGCAACAAGTAACAAAAGTAAATAAAGTGTAGCAAGGTGGCCCAATCCTTTTTGTAGCAAAGGAAAAGCCTGGACAAACTCTTATATAGAGAAAAGCGCTCCCGAGGACACATGGGAATTATCGTCAAGCTAGTTTTCATCACGTTCATATGATTCGCGTTCGGTACTTTGATAATTTGATATGTGGGTGGACCGGTGCTTGGGTACTGCCCTTACTTGTACAAGCATCCCACTTATGATTAACCCCAATTGCAAGCATCCGCAACTACAAAAGAAGTATTAAGGTAAACCTAACCATAGCATGAAACATGTGGATCCAAATCAGCCCCTTACGAAGCAACGCATAAACTAGGGTTTCAGCTTCTGTCACTCTAGCAACCCATCATCTACTTATTACTTCCCAATGCCTTCCTCTAGGCCCAAATAATGGTGAAGTGTCATGTAGTCGACGTTCACATAACACCACTAGAGGATAGACAACATACATCTCATCAAAATATCGAACGAATACCAAATTCACATGACTACTAATAGCAAGACTTCTCCCATGTCCTCGGGAACAAATGTAACTACTCACAAAGCATATTCATGTTCATAATCAGAGGAGTATTAATATGCATATAGGATCTGAATATATGATCTTCCACCAAATAAACCAACAAGCATCAACTACAAGGAGTAATTAACACTACTAGCAACCTACAGGTCCCAATCCCAGACTTGGAGACAAGAATTGGATACAAGAGATGAACTAGGGTTTGAGAGGAGATGGTGCTGGTGAAGATGTTGATGGAGATTGCCCTCTCCCGATGAGAGGAGCGTTGGTGATGACGATGGTGATGATTTCCCCCTCCCGGAGGGAAGTGTCCCCGGCAGAACAGCTCTGCTGGAGCCCTAGATTGGTTCCGCCAAGGTTCCGCCTCGTGGCGGCGGAGTCTCGTCCCGAAAGCTTGCTTATGATTTTTCTTCGGACGAAAGACTTCATATAGTAGAAGATGGCCACCGAAGGGCCAACAGGGAGCCCACGAGGCAGGGGGCGCGCCCAGGGGGTAGGGAGCGCCCCCCACCCTCGTGGACAGGTGGAGGCCCCCCTGACGTGGATTATTCTTCCAGTATTTTTTATTATTTCCAAAAATAACTTTCGTGGAGTTTCAGGACTTTTGAAGTTGTGCAGAATAGGTCTCTAATATTTGCTCCTTTTCCAGCCCAGAATTCTAGCTGCCGGCATTCTCCCTCCTTATGTAGACCTTGTAAAATAAGAGAGAATAGGCATAAGTATTGTGACATAATGTGTAATAACAGCCCATAATGCAATAAATATCGATATAAAAGCATGATGCAAAATGGACGTATCAGTGTGTTCTAGCGGTGCCCCCCCCCCCCTCATATATATAGGTTGGAGGGGAGGAGAGGCAACCAAGGGGGTGCCCCAAGTAGGAGGAATCCTACTTGGGGTCCTCCCAATTCGCCCCCCCCCCCTTCCTATTCCTATTCGGAGTAGGAAGGGAAGAGGGTGAAGGCGGAATCCTATTCCCTTTTTCCTTTCCTCCTTCCCCTTTCCTTCTCCAATTTGGCCAGCTCATATGGGGGGGTGCACCAGCCCCTTTGTGGCTGGTGTGTTTCCCCTCTTGGCCCATAAGGCCCATATCTTTTGCCAGGGGTGCCCGGAACCCCTTCTGGTGACCCGATAAGTACCCGGCGCATCCCGAAACACTTCCGGTGTCTGAATACCATCGTCCTATATATCAATCTTTACCTCTCGACCATTTCGAGACTCCTCATCATGTCCGTGATCTCATCTGGGACTTCGAACAATTTTCGTTCACCAAAACACATAACTCATAATAGAAATCGTCATTGAACGTTAAGCGTGCGCACTATGTAGACAAGACCGAGACACATCTCCGGTCAATAACCAACAGCGGAACCTGGATGCTCATATTTGTTCCTACATATTCTACGAAGATCTTTATCGGTCAAACCGCAATGACAACATACGTCATTCCCTTTGTCATCGGTATGTTACTTGCCCGAGATTCGATCGTCGGTATCTTCATACCTAGTTCAATCTCGTTACTGGCAAGTCTCTTTACTCGTTCTGTAATACATCATCCCGTAACTAACTCATTAGTCACATTGCTTGCAAGGATTATCATGATGTGTATTACCGATAGGGCCTAGAGATACCTCTCCGATACTCGGAGTGACAAATCCTAATCTCGGTCTATGCCAACCCAACAAACACCTTCGGAGATACCTGTAGAGAATCTTTATAATCACCCAGTTACGTTGTGACGTTTGATAGCACACAAGGTATTCCTCCAGTATTCAGGAGTTGCATAATCTCATAGTCAAAGGAATATGTATAAGTCGTGAAGAAAGCAATAGTAATAAAACTTAACGATCATTATGCTAAGCTAACGGATGGGTCTTGTCCATCACATCATTCTCCTAATGATGTGATCCCGTTCATCAAATAACAACGCATGTCTATGGTTAGGAAACTTAACCATCTTTGATTAACGAGCTAGTCTAGTAGAGGCTTACTAGGGACACTGTGTTTTGTCTATGTATCCACACATGTATCAAGTTTTTGGTTAATACAATTCTAGCATGAATAATAAACATTTATCATGATATAAGGAAATATAAATAACAACTTTATTTTTGCCTCTAGGGCATATTTCCTTCAGTCTCCCACTTGCACTAGAGTCAATAATCTAGTTCACATCACCATGTGATTTAACACCAATAGTTCACATCTTTATGTGATTAACACCCATAGTTCACATCGCCATGTGACCAACACCCAATGGGTTTACTAGAGTCAATAATCTAGTTCACATCGCTATGATTAACATCCAAAGAGTACTAAGGTGTGATCATGTTTTGCTTGTGAGAGAAGTTTAGTCAACGGGTCTGCCACATTCAGATCCGTATGTATTTTGCAAATTTCTATGTCTACAATGCTCTGCATGGAGCTACTCTAGCTAATTGCTCCCACTCTCAATACGTATCCATATTGAGACTCGGAGTCATCTGGATCGGTGTAAAAGCTTGCATTGACGTAACTCTTTACGACGAACTCTTTATCACCTCCATAATCGAGAAATATTTCCTTAGTCCTCTTAGGTAACTAAGTATAACTTTGACCGCTGTCCAGTGATCCACTCCTGGATCACTATTGTACCCCCTTTGCCAAACTCATGCAAGGTACACAATAGGTCTGGTACACAGCATAGCATACTTTATAGAACCTATGGCTAAGGCATAGGGAATGACTTTCATTCTCTTTCTATTTTCTGCGGTGGTCGGGTTTTGAGTCTTACTCAACTTCACACTTTGCAACACAGGCAAGAACTCCTTCTTTGACTGATCCATTTTGAACTACTTAAAAGTCTTGTCAAGGTATGTACTCATTGAAAAATCTTATCAAGCGTCTTGATCTATCTTTATAGATCTTGATGCCCAATATGTAAGCAGCTTCACCGAGGTCTTTCTTTGAAAAACTCCTATCAAACACTCCTTTATGCTTTCCAGAAAATTCTACATCATTTCCGATCAACAATATGTCATTAACATATACTTATCAGAAAGGTTGTAGTGCTCCCACTCACTTTCTTGTAAATACAGGCTTCACCGTAAGTCTGTATAAAACCATATGCTTTGATCACCTTATCAAAGCGTATATTCCAACTCCGAGATGCTTGTACCAGTCCATAGATGGATCGCTGGAGTTTGCACACTTTGTTAGCACCTTTAGGATCGACAAAACCTTTTGGTTGCATCATATACAACTCTTCTTTAAGAAATCCATTAAGGAATGCAGTTTTGACATCCATTTGCTAGATTTCATAAAATGCAGCAATTGCTAACATGATTCGGATAGACTTAAGCATCGCTACGAGTGAGAAAATCTCATCGTAGTCAACACCTTGAACTTTGTCGAAAACCTTTTGCAACAAGTCGAGCTTTGTAGATAGTAACGCTACCATCAGCGTCCGTCTTCCTCTTGAAGATCCATATATTCTCAATGGCTTGCCGATCATCGGCCAAGTTCACCAAAGTCCACACTTTGTTCTCATAGATGGATCATATCTCATATTTCATGGCCTTAAGCCATCTATCAGAATCTGGGCTCATCATAGCTTCTTCATAGTTCGTAGGTTCACCATGGTCTAATAACATGACTTCCAAGACAGTATTACCGTACCACTCTGGTGCGGAACGTGCTCTGTTCGACCTACGAGGTCCAGTAGTAACTTGATCCGAAGTTTCATGATTATCATCATTAGCTTCCTCTCTAGTTGGTGTAGGCATTAGGGGAACGGATTTCACTGATGTGCTACTTTCCAATTCGAGAGAAGGTACAATTACCTCATCAAGTTCTACTTTCCTCCCACTCACTTCTTTCGAGAGAAACTCCTTCTCTAAAAAGGATCCATTCTTAGCAACAAAGATCTTGCCTTTGGATCTGTGATAGAAGGTGTACCCAACAGTTTCTTTTGGGTATAATATGAAGACGCACTTCTCCAATTTGGGTTCGAGCTTATCAGGCTGAAGCCTCTTGACATAGGTGTCGCAACCTCAAATTTTAAGAAACGACAGCTTAGGTTTGTTGCCAAACCACAGTCCCTACAGTGTCGTCTCAACGGATTTTGACAGTGCCCTATTTAATGTGAATGCGGCTGTTCTCTAATGCATAACCCCAAAACGATAGTGGTAGATCGGTAAGAGACATCATAGATCGCACCATATCTAATAAAGTACGGTTACGACATTCGGACACACCATTACGTTGTTGAAAGATCGTGGATGTCGCCTAGAGGGGGGTGAATAGGCGCTTTAAAATAATTACGGTTGAGGCTTGAACAAATGCGGAATAAACCTAGCGGTTAATTTGTCAAGCAAAAACCTACAACAACTAGGCTCACCTATGTGCACCAACAACTTATGCTAAGCAAGAAAAACTACTTAGGTGATAGCAAGATATATGACAAGAAACAATATGGCTATCACAAAGTAAAGTGCATAAGTAAAGGGCTCGGGTAAGAGATAACCGAGGCACTCGGAGACGACGATGTATCCCGAAGTTCACACCCTTGCGGATGCTAATCTCCGTTTGGAGCGGTGTGGAGGCACAATGCTCCCCAAGAAGCCACTAGGGCCACCGTAATCTCCTCACGCCCTCGCACAATGCAAGATGTCGTGATTCCACTAAGGGACCCTTGAGGGCGGTCACCGAACCCGTACAAATGGCAACCCTTGGGGGCGGTCACCGAACCCGTACAGTTTGGCAACCCTTGGGGGTGGTCACCGGAACCCGTCAAAATTGCTCGGGGCGATCTCCACAACCTAATTGGAGACCCCGACGCTTGCCCGAAGCTTTACACCACAATGATTAAGCTCCGAACACCACCAACCGTCTAGGGCGCCCAAGCACCCAAGAGGAACAAGCTCAAGGGTACCAAGCACCCAAGAGTAATAAGCTTCTCAACTTGTAACTTCCACGTATCACCGTGGAGAACTCAAACCGATGCACCAAATGCAATGGCAAGGGCACACAGAGTGCCCAAGTCCTTCTCTCTCAAATCCCACCGAAGCAACTAATGCTAGGGAAGAAAATGAGAGGAAGAACAAGAAGGAGAACACCAAGAACTCCAAGATCTAGATCCAAGGGGTTCCCCTCACATAGAGGAGAAAGTGATTGGTGGAAATGTGGATCTAGATCTCCTCTCTCTTTTCCCTCAAAAACTAGCAAGAATCCATGGAGGGGTTGAGAGTTAGCAGGCTCGAAGAAGGTCAACAATGGGGGAAGAACAATAGCTCAAAGGATAAGGTTCAATGGGGAAGAAGACCTCCTTTTATAGGTGGGGAAAAATCCAACCGTTATGCTCACAGCCCGCACAGAGCGGTACTACCGCTCCAAGGAGCGGTACTACCGCTAGGGCGGTAGTACCCCTTTGAAAAACAACAGCGAGGAGGCAAAAGGCCAGTAGAACCGCCGGAGCGGTACTACCGCTCGTCCCCACGGTACTACCGCTCGACCTCACGGTACTACCGCAAGTGGTAGCGGTACTACTGCTTGCGAGCGGTACAAAAAAAATACTTCCGTGCCTACTTCCGCTGAGCAAAACACGAGATTTTGGTCCGGAGCGGTACTACCGCTCAGGAGCCGCGGTAGTACAGCTCTGGAGCGGTACTACCGCTCAGGATCCACGGTAGTACTGCTCCAAGCGGTAGTACTGCTCCAAGCGGTAGTACCGCTCCCAAGAGCGGTACTAAAAAATTATATCCGCAGCAGCCCCTTTAAAGGACACCAAAACTGACACAACTTTTGCAAACGGACTCCGAATTCGACGAAACCAAGTTTGTTGGAAAGCTAGCGACAAGGGCTAACACAATCTTGATAGAAATACCAATAAGAAGCAAATGAGAAAAGGCCCAAAAGAAAATGGTGAGAACCCTTCCTCGGATAAGACCGGTAAAACCTCCAACATCGAAAACATCATAGAAGACGCATGCAAACTCCGTTTTCGATGAACTCAAGCTTGTCATCAAGATGACCATAAGATCTAAGACTCACAAAGAGAACCAAACAAGAACCAAGAAACATGATGCAAGGATGCAATGGTTTGAGCTCTCGACAAACGATACGATCAAGCTACTCACTTGAGAGCCCCCCTTGATAGTACGGCTATCGATCCTATAACCCGGTCTCCCAACTACCACCATGAGACCGGTAAAATAGAAAACCTATCAAGGGCAAACCTTTGCCTTGCACATGTTCCACTTGAGCTAGATGATGACGATCTTGACACCCTCAAGTTGGACCACCTTTCTTGATTCGTTGGCTCGATGAAGACTAGATGATTACTCCCCCATAGTCCACTATGGGTGAGCCACTCTTCGGCACATCTTCACAAGTCCATTGTCACCACAATGGACGGCAAGCTTCAAGCACTTGATCTCTTCGTGATGCTCCACTTGAACTTGCACACGGCAATCTTGATGACGATCACCACTTGATGTCATCCTCTCCATGGGTTGAGTGATATCTTCCTCTTGACGCAAGCCCATGAACATGTACCTAACCCCACATAGAACTCTCACATAGACCATGGGTTAGTACACAAAGCACAATGGACAATGCTTACCATACCATGGGATCACTTGATCCCTCTCGGTACATCTTCTACGCTTTGTGAGTTGATCAACTTGATTCACTCTTGACTTAGTCTTGATCAACCTAGAATCTTTCCAACTCTCTTCATTTGGATGATGTCTTGAAGGTAAACATGAATGATCACACAATCTTCTTCTTCAAGACATGCTTGCAATAAGCTCAACTCTCACATGACCAATCTTTGGATAATTCCTTAATAGCACCTTGGTCAACACAAACTCTCCTTGAAACCAACACATGTACTCCAAGAAAAGCCGATGGACAAAACCTTCAAATATAACTCAAGGCAACCATTAGTCCATAGAGATTGTCGTCAATTACCAAAACCAAACATGGGGGCACCACATGTTCTTTCAATCTCCCCCATTTTGGTAATTGATGACAATCACTTCCAAGAGAGTTTATATAAGAAATTATGCATCACCATGCAATGCAACAACCAATGATGCATGAGTAAGAGATGCAAATGCTTAGGAACAAAACCAAAGCAAGAGGAGAGAATTCTCTAAACTTCTTCACAAAACTCTCTGAAACTTCTCCCCCATTGGCATCGATTGCCAAAATGGGAGAAAAGCTTAGAAGGTTTTCTCTAAACTTCTCCACAAAACTCATTCCGTAATACATCATCCCGTAACTAACTCATTAGTCACATTGCCTGCAAGGCTTATCATGATGTGTATTACCGATAGGGCCTAGAGATACTTCTCCGATACTCGGAGTGACAAATCCTAATCTCGATCTATGCCAACCCAACAAACACCTTCGGAGATACCTGTAGAGCATCTTTATAATCACCCAGTTACGTTGCGACGTTTGATAGCACACAAGGTATTCTTCCGGTATTCGAGAGTTGCATAATCTCATAGTCAAAGGAATATGTATAAGTCATGAAGAAAGCAATAGCAATAAAACTTAACGATCATTATGCTAAGCTAACGGATGGGTCTTGTCCATCACATCATTCTCCTAATGATGTGATCCCGTTCATCAAATGACAACACATGTCTATGGTTAGGAAACTTTACCATCTTTGATTAACGAGCTAGTCTAGTAGAGGCTTACTAGGGACACTGTGTTTTGTTTATGTATCCACACATGTATCAAGTTTCCGGTTAATACAATTCTAGCATGAATAATAAACATTTATCATGATAGAAGGAAATATAAATAACAACTTTATTATTGCCTCTAGGGCATATTTACTTCATAAAGGATGTCAATCGATTCTCAACAGTGGCTTGTCCTGGAGTAGAGGGTTGATCTCTTGGTGCACACAACGTTGATGGCCGATCTCAATCCAGCCATGTACGTGCAGAACTTTCTCGAGAACGACTAGGACGATGCCGAGGATGATCCTCCTGAAGCGCAGCGCTGTAGTTGTCGTGCCCAACTGCACCAGGCTTCATCGCTACCGCGTCTGGCGCGCTTCGTTGCCACCGCGTCCGGCACCGACACGCTCATCCCCTCGGTCCTCAACGGCCAGCTCCATTGCGCTTGGCACAAAGTTCATCGTCCATGACGACCATGGTCCGGCTCTGTCACACTATGCTCCTCTACGACCCGCTGAACAATTAATGAAGGCGTGAGTACAAGCAGGAGTCCCTGCATTCCGTCCTGCCGAGCGAGTCCTACCCGTACACATACACATACACGTACGCAGCACGTACACGTACAGATGATTATTTAGTCCATGACAAAATATTTTTTGCTACTTATTTTTACTAGCTTAGATTTCTGAATGCAGCATAGGATTAACTCAATATAATTACTTACATATGCAGCATTGATCAAGGACATGAATTACAACACAAGGGTGAACGACGAGGTGTTGGGAATCGTTGCATGGAAAACAAAAAAAATTCTACACACACGCAATGATCTATCCATGGAGATGCATAGCAACGAGGGGGAGAGTGTGTCTACGTACCCTCGTAGACCGTAAGCGGAAGCGTTTCACAACGCGGTTGATGTAGTCGAACTTTCTTCGCGATCCACCGATCGAGTACCGAACGTACGGCACCTCCGAGTTCTGCACACGTTCAGCTTGGTGACGTCCCTCGCCTTCTTGATCCAGCAAGACGTCGAGGTAGTAGATGAATTCTGTCAGCACGACCATGTGGTGACGATGATGGTGAAGTGATCTCCGCAGGGCTTCGCCTAAGCACTACGAAAATATGACCGGGGGAGTAACCGGTGGAGGGGGGCGCCGCACACGGCTAGGCAATTGTCTGGTGTGTGCTAGGTATATATATAGGTGGGAAGGGGAGGGGAGAGGCCAGGAGGCGCCCCAAGTAGGACCGAATCCTACTTGGGCTCCTCCCAAGCCCCCCCCCTCCTGCCATATATGCCGGAGGGGGAAGGAAAGAGGAGGGGAGAAAGGGAAGGGGGAGGCTGAATCCCCCCCCCTTTTTCTTTCTCTTCCCCTCTTTCTTTCTCCTCCTGGTTCGGCCCATATGGGGGGTGCACCAGCCCCTTGTGGCTGGTGCATTTCCCCTCTTAGCCCATAAGGCCCATATCTTTTGCCGGGGGTGCCCGGAACCCCTTCCGGTGACCCGATATGTACTTGGTACCCTCCAGAACACTTCCGGTGTCCGAATACCATCGTCCTATATATTAATCTTTACCTCTCGACCATTTCTAGACTCCTCGTCATGTCCGTGATCTCATCCGGGACTCCGAACAACATTCGGTCACCAAATCACATAACTCATATAATACTATATCGTCATTGAACGTTAAGTGTGCGGACCCTACGGGTTAGAGAATTATGTAGACATGACTGAGACACCTCTCCGGTCAATAACCAATAGTGGAACCTGGATGATCATATTGGCTCCTACATACTCTACGAAGAACTTTATCGGTCGAACCGTTATGACAACATACGTAATTCCCTTTGTCCATCGGTATGTATTTGCCCGAGATTCGATCGTTGGTATCTTCATACCTAGTTCAATCTCGTTACAGGCAAGTCTCTTTACTTGTTCCGTAATACATCATCTCGTGACTAACTCCTTAGTCGTTTTCTTGCAAGCTTATGATGTGTATTACCGAGAGGGCCCAGAGATACCTCTCCGATACTCGGAGTGATAAATCCTAATCTTGATCTATGCCAACTCAACAAACACCTTCGGAGATACCTGTAGAGCATCTTATAATCACCCAGTTACGTTGTGACGTTTGATAGCACACAAGGCATTCCTCCGGTATCCGGGGGTTGCATAATCTCATAGTCGAAGAAATATGTATTTGACATAAGAAAGCAATAGCAATAAAACTGAACGATCATTATGCTAAGCTAACGGATGGGTCTTGTCCATCACATCATTATCCTAATGATGTGATCCCGTTATCAAATGACAACTCATGTCCATGGTTAGGAAACCTTAATCATTTTTTATCAACAAGCTAGTCTAGTAGAGGCTTACTAGGGACACTATGTTTGTTTATGTATTCACACATGTATTAAGGTTTCCGATCAATACAATTCTAACATGAATAATAAACCTTTATCATGAATAAGGAAATATAAAATAACAAGTTTATTATTGCCTCTAGAGCATATTTCCTTCACGAGGAAGCATGGGCTACACTGCCATGGCACTGGACAACAGGACCTCGACCAATCCCACCTTGTAACTAACCTTGCTTTCTATTCACCCATCCATCCAACATTAATTTTGCTATACCTGATACATGCATGCACCATGGATCTTACACTCCCCATGAAAAAAGGATCTTGCATTATGGTGACAGATTGACGCATGTCAGAGTATGTGCAAGTACAGAACGTACCACATATTCTCGAAGGTCTAATTTTAACATTTATACCAGCTATACACCAAGAAATTTCAACATTTTTCTCTGATGCCAAATTTTCAGGGTGTAGATATGATCATATTTTGATGCACCAATCTGCATGTAATTTGGCGCTTGAGATACCATGGGTTTGCAAGAGGCTTGGCGGATTGTGAGCTTGGATGTACCATTAACGATGATGGGGAGCATGTATGTGACTAACACACGATCATAGCTGGTGGGTGAAGAATTTTATTTGCATTTTTTTCAGATGCCAATTTTTTAGGATGTTGATTTGATGCTTATTTTGGTGCATTAACCTGCATGTTGATTTGGCACTTGACACACCTTGGTTTTGCAAGAGGGTTGGATAATTGTGAAGAAGATGAGGAGGAGTGAGTTAAAAGGTAATAGTAAGTCCACTATTCTTCTTGATCTCCATTAGGATCCTAATTGTATATTTGAACATATATGTTTGACTCAATTAATACTGAATCAATATAATATTTATGCTCCAGTTGCAACGCCACGGAAAATTGCCTTTACGTTAGGACCCTAATTTTGTCTAATTGTATTTCTGTGTTGATTGAAGGCTGAGATTATGAGTACAACATGAGTACATATGGCGCCATACAATAGCAAGTACGATCAGTCGAGTGGAAATCAAAAAGTACACACACCGTAGGAATAATCAAATCTATACCTACTAATAAAATACGGAGTGTTTCTGCCTGTCCATCATCATACGATGATGTTTGACAAGAAAACCCTGATTTTTCTTACCTGCGGTCCAACATTAATGCCCTTTCTCTGTTGGGCTTCGGCCCAACTACGGTAGCCACTATCTTGCATTTTTCGGCGCTGGTTAGTATTTCGTGTTTGCCCACTTCGCTTTGTTTTCGGTCCATTTAGCTCCCCGGCCTTTTATTATTTACAGATAATATGCCTAACATGATAATGTTATAACTTTGAAACCGTAACTCGGATTAACTTAATTTGTATATGTAATTTGAATAGAAAAAAAACGTACTTTCCAAGCATGCTATTATTTGTTCCTGTTAGCCAATTTAAGATTCTATTTAGGGCATAACCTTAATTAACCTAATTAATTGTAATGTTGTATTTTAGAAAATACTAACACACAATACAACTTTTATATGAAGTATGTTGGGAGGGTCTATATGGATCGGAAGGAGTATGAATGATCAGTTTTGATGGGCATATAGGAGTAATAAAGAAAGGAGAGAATAAAAAGCGTGATTAGTGGAGATAAAAAAATGGGAGATTCAAAAAAAAATGAAGGAGAGAATCCTTTTAATAGAATCCTTTTATTGAGATTTTTTTCACGACTTGGTGCCAATTCCAAAAATTGCTTCAACTTACAAATAATTTCTTGGGATGGTTTTATTTTTGAAAATTAGGCTTTTTAAGATCAGAATCGCCGTACAAAAACTGTACCAAAATTATTGTCTACGTAACATGCTTCTTAATGTACTACCGATATGCACTGCTAGAGCTCAATGTGAACCTCTCTATCGTGGCCGAGCATAATTCAGATGTTATTGTACCGTGCTGATGGATATTTCAATGGACAGGTCAATTATCTCTCCCGTTACAACGCACGGGCATATGTGCTAGTTCTATTATAAAGCAACCACACCAACATCCGACAACATCAATGGTTCAAGATTCAAACGAAGGCAAAGAGTGTAGCAAGGTACAAAGTAAGTTCAGCTGGGCGTACAACACAACAAACCCCTACAAATAAAAGAGTCTACTAGCTAATTCGACTCGGGCGGTGCGGAGGGTCGGTGGAGCAATGGATCCGGCGGTGGAGCAAAGTCCCGCAATGATCATGATTCATGTCAATGTTGTCCCGATCGCGCCGCTTGCTAAGCGGTCTCCAGAGTTGTAAGAAGCCACACATTTTGTAGATAGTATCAGTTGCACGGCACGGAATCACATGCTCAATCACTACTTTATTGCGCACATTTCATAAAGTCCACGTGAGGGTGCCCATCGCCACCCAAAGGGGTGGGCGAACCCCGCAAGGAAAGCCAAGGATCTCTCGGAACATGTCCGGGAGATTATCATGGCACCAAGTCACTCCCACAACATCCCGAAAGCAGCTCCAGAGGAAGATCGATGCGGGGCATCGGAAGAATATGTGGTTGGAATCTTCTGGAACTCCACATAGTGGGCACAACCCGTCACTGGGACCATTCCACTTCAACATATCTGTACTCGAAGATAGGCGGCCACGCACCCATTGCCAAAGGAAGATGTGAATCTTCATCGACAGCTTAATCTCTCATAGGAGAGTCAGTTCGGCTGGACTAGGAGTGGCCAAAAGCGTGTGGTACAAGGACTTGGTTGAAAATGCGCCACTTGGTTCAAGATTCCAAGATATGGCGTCATGCTCAAGGGTGAGGGAGTGGGGGTCTATGCAGTCGAGCAGCTCCTCCTGCTACTCCCGCTCAAGCGGGCCAAAGGTGCCGGAAGGCAATGCACCCAAGGTCCTCTAAAGCTACACTCATAGTGAGTTGTGGACGGGTGCAAATACTAAAGAGCGCATAGAACCGTTTCGCAAACAGTCTCGCGCCCGACCACCGGTCCAGCCAAAACAATGTGTTGGTACCCGACCCAACGCAAATCGAAGATCCTACCCGAAGAACCGGCGTCAATTGGTTGATCGAATGCCAGAATTGGGAGCCACCCGCTCTGGGGGCAAAATCTAGGGGTTGCCCACAAAAGTACTTTGCGCGGATAATCTCAAGCCACAACCCCCTTCACCTGTCTCAATGCGCCACAACCACTTGGACAGAAGGGTGATATTCATCTGCTTGGAGGAGGTGAACCCCAGGCCGCCCTAGTCCTTGGGCTTACATATCTCAGACCATCTAACCATGTGGTATTTCTACCGATCACCCTGCCCTGCCCAGAAGAATCTGGACAGGTATTTGGCAATTTCCTCATGAAGGGATTCATGCTGGCTATAGAATCCCATCATATACATCAACAAGCTAACCATGGATGAGTTCATCAAGACTACCCTCGCTGCCTTGGAAAGCCATCGCCCTTGCCATGCTTTGACTCAATGTTGAACCTTGGATACAGTAGGGCGGAGGTCCTTTTCCTGGAGACGGGAATCACTAATCGACAAGCCGAGATAGGTAGTTGGGAATGATCCTAGTCGACAAATAATTCAATTGGCTATGTGGAGGGATTCCTCTGCGGTGTCGCCTAACACCATCACTTCGCTCTTCGCGAAGTTTATTGTCAATCCCGACATTTCTTGGAGCACAAGAGGATGAACTTAAGATGTTGAATGTCCTCGTCTAAGCCTTCGACCATCAGGATTGTGTCATCAGCGTACTGAAGGTGGGTAAGTCCCCCTTCTCGAATGAGGTGCGGGCAGATACCCCTAATGTGGTCGGCCCTTTTTGCTAGATCCAAGATAGTCGCCAAGGCGTCGACTACAAGGTTGAATAAGAAGGGTGACAAGGGATCTCCATGTAGCACCCCTTGAGCCATGTGGAAATAGGGGCGAACCTCCCCATTGATATCAATCGACGTGCGTCCGCTCGACACTTGCTGCATAACACGCGCAATCCAATGGGATCGATGCCCCGCTTCGACATCACCTCCCGAAGGAAGGACCAGTGGACTGTATCATATGCCTTATGAAAATCAATCTTAAAGAAACCGCGCGTAGGCGTTTCCTTTTGACCTCATGAAGGACCTCATGCAGGATGAGGATCCCATCTAAAATATACCGTCCCTTGGTGAACGTTGTCTGGTTAGGATGAAGAATCTAAGGGGCAAGCAGGGCCGTCCTAGTGGCGTACCCTTTGGCCAGAATCCTAAAGATCGCGTTTAGAACCATGATCAGGCGGAACTACTGAATATCCGATGCCCCTGGAACCTTAGGGATCAACGAGATAATCCCATAGTTCAGGCGTGACACATCCAACGTTCCTCTAGAAAATTTGAGGAACAAGGGCAAGGATATCCCCCTTGATGGTTGACCAGAACATTTGGAAAAAGCATACTGGCAGACCATCGGTGCCCGGGGCCAAGGCGGGATTCATTGACTTGGAGAAGTCTTCAACATTTGCTTCATCAAAGGGCGCAAGCAAGGAATTATTCTCCTCCTGGGATACCCGTTGTTGAGCCACCCAAATATTATCCGCAAGGGCAATGCCCCATGGGTCGTTTGGCTCCTTCAGCATCCAATCTCCATCCCATAATAGGGGTATGGTACATCGTCTACGACAACCATTAGCGATGGCCTAGAAGTAGGCCGTGTTGGCATCGCCGAATAAAAGCCAGTTCATGGATCCCCACTGCCGCCAATATTCCTCCTCCTTGGTGTAGATGTCCATCAAATCATCTTCGATACCGTATCGTAAAGCCCACTCATCAGATGAGAGATCACCACCATCCGCACGCAAGTCGAGAACCTAAATCTCCGCAAGTAAGGCTCCCTTCTGGACCCTAAGGTCACGCCCCACATTAGCACCCTAGCCTTTCATGAACCGTCTGGAGCATTTGGCGAGGTGATGCCACTCATCCAGCATCGACATAGCTCGGTGCGGTTCCACCTTGGCCGCCACCCAATGCTCCTTCACTTCAGTAATGAAACCAGGCTGACGAAGCCAGAAGGTCTCAAACCGAAAATGCGATGGGGGTCATGGTCGTTCATCCTTCGAGGATAGAAGGATGGGGACATGGTCAGATCCGATGCGTGTGATCACGTGCAAGGTAGCTAGGCGGAATGAAGTTTCCACTCACATGACATAAACACCTGATCCAAGACACTTTGGGTAGGGGGCACATGTCTATTAGTCCAGGTAAATCGTGCCCTTACCCTATCTAACTCGCTTGAAAATATGCATGTGATGGCTTGGGATAATTAGTAAGAGAGGCCAAAGTTCTCTGCAAGTAACTCGCTTGGTAAACATTTCCCACTCAGGTAAGCATCTCCGGAGGTATGCATGTGATAATTAGTAATAGAGGCCAAAGGCTGATAATTGTTCATGATATTTAAAGGATCAATATTGTAGCACGTCACTATGGAGTACACTATGCTTTGGGGTTGAATGGATGGTTATCAACAATATTTATCCCCGCCCGCAAAAAAAACCATTTATCCCTCCATCGAAGTTTACTAGCCTCGCTTGGAAATCTCCGCTACCAAGCTACCAAGGCAAAAAGGTGCGCTTTGGAGAAATTTTCTATTTTTATTTTAGCAATTTTGCTAAACATTAGGTGCCTGAAATTTTTTGTGGCACTGCGTCAGTCACATTTTGCAAAGCGTAGCGTGAGGACGAACGCGAGGCGCATGAGGAGCACGGGCAATGAGCATTGTCGAAGGCACACCATCGATGGATATAGAAGGAAGACGGTGACGATTTCTTCAAGGATATGTCTGTAATTTCCTATTCTTGTATGAAAGTTATTGTAGGTGTTGGTTTTATCTAGGCGCAAAAAAGTTTTGGTTTTATCTAATACATATATTGCCTTAGACCTTTCAGCAAAAAAGTAACACCCCGATATATAACTAGAATTTAAGCACCTCGTAATTTAGAGCCGCACGAACAATAATTATTAAAAGTGCTCTATGAAATAACTCATCATAAAACAAAGTACAAAAGAGAGAATTGTCTTGCCCACCACTCTACGGCCCTATCTTGAGGACCTAAAATTCCAGGAATGATTGACTAAATGAAACTAAAAATGTAAACTACTTATTTATGCGGATTGATATCCTTGGATGTAATACTAAATTGTCCCATCCATATCATATTTAATATATTTCCACCTTAATCATTGCAATATGTTGAAAAACTAGATTAACACATTTTTTTAGGGGAATCTAAAAAGGTTGGTTTTTAGGGGAAGTGAACAAATTTAGGTGTTTCTAGGGCAATAACAATTTTAGGTTTTTTTTCTTAGGTGTATGAACACCAAATGGTTTTTTTGTTGAGAATCGGACAAGAAATTGGTTTTTTTCTTAGGAAAGGACAAAAATAGCCACGATTCCTATTTAACGTTTATGTGCCAGTTTCTATTATTTTTGCAACTAACGTACAACCTCCGTTCTACCTTGGGCTCGGCTCATTAACCTTTTTTCTTCCTTTCTCGTTCACGCCATACATTAGCATCATTCTTTTGTCTCTACCCGTTTTGAGAACCATCTAGAAGGTTTCACGGGGTTTTCCTGTGTTTTTCAGCACAAGTTTTTTGCTTTTCTTATTTTAGTTTTTTTCAAACTCGCAAACTATTTTCAAATTTATGAACATATTTTTCAAAGTTCTCTAACTGTTTTCCAAATTCAACATTTTTTTCAAAATCATGAATTTTTTTCCAAATTCGTGATTTGTTAAAAGTCATGACTTTGTTTTGAATTCACTTTTTTTCTAAATCATGATCTTTACTCGAAACCGTGAACATTTTTAAAATTCATGAGAAATTTTCAAACTCACAATATTTTTTCAAATTTATGGAACTTTTCCAAATGCTCGAACATTTTTCAGATTCAAGAATTTTTATAAATTACAAACTTTTCCAAATTTAATGACCTTTTCAAATTCAATAAATCATTTTCAATTAGAAAATGTCCGAAATAAAAAACCTGGGACTGATACAAGTGTATAGATTGCGAGCGGACAAAGCTAACTGTAATTTTTTTTAAACACCTATAGTTTTATCCATACTCATAACAATTACAGGCACATTGATTTGGATCCAAGATCCAAGAATATTCAAAGTAACTCTTAGACTAAGAATTACAAAGAAATCTCTTAAAACACATTTTTTGCTGTAGCAATCTCTGTTAGAAGAAATACTGCAAAGACTTCGATAAAGAGACTGCAATTGAACTGGAGCAACGATGTTGTAACTCTTTCACCCGCACGAACATTACAACTAATGGTTTTTAAAAGCGTCTTGAGCCGCCCATCCAAAAAGATGAGAAGCATTGGTAGATGAACGTACTTGGGCCGGGGATGATCCCTAGAAGTGCAGGCCGTCGGATCACAATTTTTTCACCATTATGTCAATGAAAATTTTCAACTCCACAAAAAATCAAACCAACAAAGAAAGTTTGAAACACCAATATCAACTCATCAGATCCAAATAATCGGATCTGCGAGGACAGAAACTCTCTAACCTCATAACACCATCAAAAGAATGAGAGTAAATTTATTCTCACAAATACGATGATCACTAGACGATAATAATAAAAAATGTAGAACTCTTGAATATGCAAGGTTCTCAAACCTGTCAGCGCCAAATTGTCAGCCGGAGGCGAGGGCACCGTAAATTCTCTTGTGGCAGCGGCGGATGCACCTTAACAAAACCCTCCCTCTGTATAGGTTCAAAGCTAACTGTAAGTGCAGAATTAATATAGCTAGCGGTCAAAGCTAATGGGCCACAGCCTGTGTAGAGATCATGCGAGCGCCAATGTGTTCGGGAGCGGGCGCCCCTATGTCTCGCTTATAGCAAAAGAAGGGAGCCCTCGGGTAAGGGTAGCACGAGATGGGCTGGCCCAGGTGCACTGGAGGCCAAAGCCTCATTTTCATGTTTTCTTTATTTTTTGTTGCTTTCTCTTTTGTTTTCTTTTTTAATTTTGCTTATACTTCCAAATATTTTAAATAAAACATATTATAAAAACACTTTACATAAAACATTTTGAAAAATATATATTAACCAAGCATTTAAAAATGTTAAATGTGTATAAAGAAAATGTTTCTCATGTATACTAAAGAATATACAATGTGTTTCAAAAAAGTTGATCATGTATTTGGAAATTTTTAATCAAGCATGTGATAAAAATGCTAAACAAGTATTTGAAACATGTTAATAAAGCATTCGTAAATGTCAAGTGTGTATAGAAAAACTGTTGAATATGTATTAAAAAAAACATGTTAATCTTTCATTTGAACAAAATGGTAATCAACCATTCGAAAAATGTTACATGTGCATAAAAGAATTGTTGATCATGTATTCAAAAAATGTTAATCATGTATCGGAAAAATTTCAATTAAACATTTAAAATATTAATATGTGTATAGAAAATATGTTAACCATGTATTCAAAGAAATTAATTTTGTATTTGAAAAATGCTAATCAATCATTTGAAAATTGTTAAAATGTGGATGGAAAAAATGTTGACCATGTACCAAAAAATGTTAAACTTGTATTTGAACAATGTTAAACATGTATTAGAAACAATATATTAGATATATACAGCAATGTACAATGTGTATGGGAATTTGACATAAAAATATAAGTTCTCAAAAAATGTTAATCATGTATTTCGAAAATGCTAACCGTGTGCATAGAAAATGTTTCAGATGTATAGAAAAGATGTTGTATGAAAAAATTTAATATGTGTTGAACCAAAAAGAAACCGATAAGAACGATAAAAACATATAAAAACGAAGAAACCCAATAAAAAATAAAAATAAAGAAAATAAAAAACCCAAAGAAGCTAATTCAAAAGAATGGAAATGCAGGAAACTGAGAAAGATACGAAATAAAACTAAGAAAACCGATAAAACCAAGAAAGAAGGAAAATAAAACCAAAGAAACAAAGCAAGAAAACTGATGAAAATCGTGAAAGAAACTAATGAAAATGAAAGCCAATGAAAATCGATGAAAGAAACGGAGAAAACCGATGGAAAGGCAGAGAAAACAAAAAAAGCGAAGAAAAAAACAAAAACAAAAAACAAAACGAAAAGAAAAATAACCCGAGCGAGAACCAGTGAAGTCAACAACCAACCTAAAGACGGGCTGGTCCAGTAGCTACAACGCGGGGGTAAAACCTTCAGCAACACTTATGGTAGCCTGGCTATAAGCGAGATATAACATCTGCGTCCGGGAGCGCCTGAAGCACGGGCCATCCCGTTCTTACTGTTTCTTCAAACGGGCGCCCACAGGCGCGTTAGTTGGGCTCGGCCCATTCTAGTCTTTTTCCTAATTCTAAATGTCAAAAAAGATGCGTGCACCGTAGTTCAAACTCGCGACGAGTTGGTTGCAAGGGACCAACTCAAACCAGTAAGCCACCTCACGCGCTGATGCAGGGTAGTTTGTTTTTTCCCTTTTATTTGGTTTCCTTCATGTTCGCTATGCCCCCGTTTGGGAAGCTTCCAAACACTTCCCCAATCGGTTTTCCTGGTTCACAATTCAGTTTATGGATGGTTTTATCGTTTCTTCTTTTATCCTTCTTCAAATTTTTGGTTCTCTTTTTTGGTTTTTTGTTTTGGTCTTTTCTCTTCTTGCTTTTTATTTTCCTTTTTAAATTCCACGATTTTTTTTGAAACCGACGAACCTTTCTTTTAAATCGATGAGCTTTTTTCCAAATTTGATGAACTTTTTCTATTTCAATGAAATTTTATCAAAAGTGATGAACTTTGTTTCAATTTTGATTTTTTTTAATTTGATGAACTTTCTTTCGAATTCGATGACTTTTTTTTCAAATTTTGGATCAACTTTTTAAAAAATCGCTGTACTTTTTTTTAAATCAATGAACTTTTTTGCAAATTATATGAACTTTCTTCTAATATGATGAACTTTTTTTTCAAATTATATGAATGAATTCTTTTTGATTCGTCGATGGACTTTTTCAAAATTGATGAACTTTATTAAAATTGAATGAAATTTTTATCAAAATTGATGAACCTTTTTTTCAAGACAGACGAACATTTTTCAAAATTGATGGACTTTTTGTTTCAAAATCGATGAACTTTTTTTAAAACCAACAAACTTTTTCAGGTCGATGAATTGTTCTTTCAAAATCTATGAACTTTTTTCATTTTTGTGTTTTTTCTTGAAAATTGGTAAACTTGTTTGAGGGACTAAAAATACTATTATTGAGGGAGTGCGATCTAGAGCGTACCCGTACGATGGAGAACGATCAATTTTTTTTTTGTGGAAGCACGATCGGGAAGGAATCTAAAAATGGGCCGGCCATAAGGTGGGGCCCGTAGGCGCCAGCTACCTGTTCGGGCGCTTAAAGCGCTGCACAGGATCTCTCTGAAGCACGAGAGCTCCTAACTAGCACCTTAAGCGCCAGTTAGGCCAATTGGGGCACCCGTGGAAGCACGTATTGGGCCGGCCCACCAACGCCTGGTTGACGTGGACTGGTTGATCAATTTGACTGATATTCCCTTGACTTTTTAAAAATAGAATTCAAAAATCATAAAATTCAAAACAAAATCGTGTGTTTTGAAAACATTTCATAAATGTCAAAAAGTTCACTTATATGAAAAAGTGTACAATTTTGAGGAAAGTTCATGACTTTGGAAACAAAACACAATTTTGGATATGATTCATGGATTTTGAAAAAAAATATAGATTTGAAATATGTTGGTGGATTTTGAAAGAAAATCGCAACATTTGAAGAAACTTTGGGGATTTTGAAATGTTCATGCATTTGGAACAAAATCATGGATTCAAAAAAGGATCATGGATTTCAAGAAAGAAATCATGGATGATGAGAAATTTCGTAATTGGTAAAGTCCATAAATTTCTGAAGAACTTCAAAAAAATTAGAAAGGTTCATTAATTTTGAAACAAGTTTGAGAAAAGGAAAAAAACAAACAAAACATGTCCTGAAAAAAATTAGGGAAATACCGCTCAAGGAAAAACCAGTGGAATCTTCAAGATGATTCCTAAAATTTGTGGGAAAAGAATTATGTGGACAAATCAAACAAGGACCTGGCCCACCTGGGACATACCTTATGAACGAGGAAAAAATGTGAAATGGGCCGAGCCAAGCTAGAGAGGTGGTGTTTGCCGGCTTGCCCAAACATCAGTGCTTGAAGAGGTGTGTAGGCGCTTCCAAAATTAGGTTGGCCTCCAAAATCACTAATTAAGGAGTATTCCTTCCAAAGATCACTTCGACCTTCAAGGTTGCGACAAGTGGCGTACTGCACGTGTGTCACTTGTCGCAAGAGAGTTTTCCCTTTTTTCGTAGATTCATTTATTCAAAATGTTTTATCTTCTAATCCTAGCGTTGAGATCTTCAAAACTAGATCCCCTGTTGATAGGTTTTGTTGATTTTTTTTATGAAAAAAACCGGACGAAAAAATTGTGCCTCCCACGAAAAAAATAATGTATTTTTTTTCATTTCCGATAGAGCAATACCATGCCTCTCGTGAAAGCAAAATTGTACCTCTCATGGAAAAAAAATAAAAAACACTTTTTCTTGTTTCCGAGAGGCACGGCCGTGCCTCTCGCGGAAGCAAAATCGTGCCTCTCATAAAAGGAAAAAAATGAAACATATTTTTTTTCGTTTTCGAGAGGCACCGCCGTGACACTCGCGGAAGCAAAACCGTGTCTCTCGTGAGAGGAAAAAAAAAAGAAAACGTATTTTTCATTTTCGAGAGGCACGGCCGTGCCTCTTGCGGAAGCAAAACCGTGCCTCTCATGAAAGGAAAAAAAACACGCTTTTTTCTCACAAGCAAAACCTTGCCTCTCGCGAAAGCAAAATCGAACCTCCTCCCGTAGAAGAAAAAAAACATATTTTTTCGTGCAAAAATAAATCCAAAAGATAAGAAAGACCGATGTAAAATCAAAAAGCCGAAGAAACAAAGAAAAAATATGTACAAAGCCAAAAACACGTGAAAAAATAAAATATAAAAATAAAATCCGAAGGGAGCGTCCAGAACCGACACATAACGATGACTGGGAGCGCGCTATGTCGCGTGCTCTCAGCCCACCCAAGTGATCGGCGGGAGGCTCGCGAAGGAACACTCGTCAACTCAGTTGACCTCGTTACCTAGTTTCTCGAAGTGGGCTGAGCCTCTTGAGCAGACTTGAAAGGCCTAAAGTAACTGTCCCTAATTTAGCCCAGCAAAAAGGTTCCCCCACCGTTCTCCCGCGAGACAGCCTCGTACGTCGTGTGGCAGGCCGCAGGTGTCCGATGTGGGAGTGGGACGCCACCTCCCTCGCCGGCGCCCTCAAATCCGCCGCCACTTGCCGTTCCACTCCCCATGTCAAACCCCTCCACGCTGTCCTCCTCAAGCTCGGCCTGTCGGCGTCCGCCATCCTAGCTACCTCGCTCGCGCACCTGGCACTCCGGTGCGGGCTCCCTGGTTACGCCCGCGCTCTGTTCGACGAAATGCCCAGACGGGACGTGGTCTCCTGGACGTCCCTCATCACCGGCCACGCTCACCAGGGTCTGCACGGAGACTCTCTCGCACTTCTGCGGCGCATGGTCGAATCCGGTGTTGCTCCCAACGGGTACACACTGTCCGGTGGGTTGCTCGCGTGTGCCGGGGTTGGCCAGGGCGCCCTTGCTGCCGGGAAGGAAATCCATGCCAGGGTTGTGAAGATGAGTATGTATGGCCCGGTCGATTCGGTTGTGGAGAACGGGGTTCTTGACATGTACGCGAGGTGCAGGAATGTTGACTATGCGAGGAGAGTGTTTGGGGTGATGGTGGCGAGGGACATTGTTGCGTGGAACTCGATGATGGCTGGGTATCTCGGGAGTGGTCAAGCTGAGGAGACTCTGGGCTTGTTTGCGTCAATGGTTTCTTGTGAGGTTGTCGCAGATGGCTTCTCGTATGCCATAATTGTGGATGCGTGTGGGGAGCTGGCGTTGTTAAAACAGGGGATGCAGGTGCATGCACGGGTTCTTGGTGCAGGATTTGATTCCGATGTGGTTGTAAGGAATTCCTTGCTGGATATGTATGCAAAGTGTGGATGTGTTGATTCAGCAGAGCTTGTCTTCAATGCGGCACCTTCATTAGATGCTGTTTTGTGGACTACGATGATCTCAGCTTACGGCAAGCTTGGTCGTGCGCAAGATGCAGTATGTTTGTTTGATAGGATGGCACGTTTGGGCATCAAAAGAGATGGAGTAGCATATCTTGCAATATTGTCAGCTTGTAGCCATGGCGGACTTGTTCGAGAAGGTTGGTGCTACTTCAAGTTTCTGTTTGATGGCCAGAGCTCGGTTAAGCTGCAGCCTGAGCACTACGGTTGCATGGCAGATCTAATTTGTAGGAGAGGTCACCTAGAAGATGCTCTTGAATTCATTGAGAGTATGCCGTTTGAGTCGAGCATCGCTGCTTGGAGTGCGCTACTTAATTCCTGTCGAATCTATGGGGATGCTAAGTTGGGTCAGCTTGCAGCGTCCCGTCTACTCGAGCTTGATCCAGAGAACCACAGTAACTGGGTTGCTTTATCAAGTAAACATGCATCGGAGGGCGATTGGCATGAGACATGGATGATCAGGGAGAACATGAACAGAGAGTGGGTTAAGAAAGAGCCTGGATGTAGTTGGGTCGAGTTGCATGATGGAGTTCATGTATTTCTAATGGCTGATCAGTCTCACCCTGAATTGGTTAATGTACTGCAGACTCTTGATTCTTTGAAGGAAGATATATGGGTGATGCCTCCAAAACCATAGATGATTTTTGGTGATGCTCTTTGATCAGAGCTATTTTAAATCTTGTTGAACAGTAGACATTGTCCTAGTTGGTTGTTTTCCTTAGAACTAGTGCTACTAGTGCTGTCAAATAGGGTGTGAGATGAAAATATGTCCATGGAAATTTGAGATTGCAGCAAGAGGATAAGTAAGGTGATACGCTTCGGTGACTTGCTTATGTTGTTTTGTAGATTATGCAACATGCAACGGTTTCCATGGTGCTGCTTTCAATTGACCATGAAGAAGTTTTTTCATAAATTAAATTGTCGATACAGATGGATATATTGTTCCTTTCATAAAAATAGTAAGATGTCATCAATACAAATAAGTGTTTTTTTATTCTAAAGGTATTTTGGTGGATTCTACTTTGGATTACCCCCCTATAGCTCTTGTTTCATTTATAAAATTAGAGTACATAGATTTTTTTTCATATGGACTACTTTTCATGCAATTTCACAGGAACTTTTGTATTGAGCCCAACCTCATGGGAAAAGGTTTTGTTTCTATGATGACTATGACAATGACCTAATCATTCAAGAAAGTTCATGTGTTTTTCTTGTGGTTCAACCAAACAACTTCTATTACACATTCAATGTGTTTTAACTCCTATAGGGTTCGACATGCCATGACATTCAATTCCTATCTTTTTCCTATTCTTGTGTGTTTTCAAATCCTGCAAAACAAAGAAGCCCTAAATTTGATTAAAACGAAAGTTAATCCTTTGTTACTGCCGTAGAAAAACTTGCATTGATGGCCTTATAGGATGTGAGATAATAATCCTTAATTTCACTGGTCTTATCTTTTTGTACTTATTTGTAAGTATCTGCTTAGTATGTTGTTCGACTGTATGGCTATGGCTGTATGACTGTAAGGGTCTGATCTCTGTTTTTCCTACTGCCTTTTGTTTTAAGGAAAGTCTAGTCAAGAAGGAGGTGCTTGAACAAGATTGAAGTGAAGGTCCAGTTTCCAAGATGGGCCAGGTATTCTGCCAACTCTTAAGTGTAAGCCCTTCTGCTAAAAAATGTGTTCATGTTTCAATGCAAACACAGTTCTGTTTGTCTTTGTCATATGTTTTGATTGCTAGACATCAGGACACCAACGACACATATGAGATACATAGTGCTGGACATTGAAATTTCTTCAGTCAGGATAGTTGTTCTTCACTCCATGAGGGTCAGACTGTGCATTTGGGACATCTTCATGCTTTGAGTATATCGTGTTGACCTAAGGACCAAATTTCTACCTATAAGATAGAACCATAGCAGCCATACTTGCAATAAGATATTTGGGGGCAGATGTTTGCTGAGACCAATAATGTGATGCAAAGCATATAGTTCCTGTCGCCGGATGTTTGCAGTAAAATGATTTAGCATTTCCATACTTCAGAATAATTTCTACTTTGATGTATCTTACAACTCATCATAGTATCTTGGTGTATACTTGATGGTATACATTTTGAATACTCTATTATAATCGTAATATGGATCAGAGGGAGTAATATAAATATTTGATGCCAGTCGGAACTTGGTGTTGTTTCTCTTTATATTGCAATGCAATGTGGTAAGTATTATAGATAAATTTGTACTTGTCAATACAGCAGTAGACCGCCTTCTATGGATTCATTTGAACAAATTGAACATTTGTCATGAAAATTTATACCCTTTCACTTACATCAGCATAAGCTTACGCTCTAGCTCCGGAAGAACGTTGCGTGCATCAACGCTTCAGAAGTGGAAACATAAAATAAAATCAAACAACAGTATTATCAGTTTTCAGAAATTCTGAAGCACGGCATCATCTCTTCATCTCCTGATTAGCAGATAGGCAGAGGCTCGTCGTTCCACTCCTTCAGGCACTCCAGCAGAGCGTTGATGTGCTTTCCCTGGTTCATGGCAATGAACACTTTGTCCACCTCCTCCCCGGGTGACCGTGTCTTCTCTCCGGTCAAGTACACTGTCCCTAACTCCTTGCGCACGAACCGGTACAGAGGGTATGACCGGCAGTCAGCGATACGGTTCGGTTCTGCAGCGGTGCCATTCTCCACTGCACCTCTAGCAGCCTCGACCTCCTGAGGCAGTGCCGCGCAGAGCTCCTGCTCGAATGTAGCAACCTTGGCAAACACCGAGGTTTCCTTGTTGCGCTCAGCCTCGCCGTTGGCCAAGGCGTGCTCCACCAGCACTGCGCGCATCTTCTTCATGAGAGGGTAGTTGGCGCTGCAAGGGTCGTCTGCGTATGCAAACACCGCCTCCCGGTCAATTGTCTGAAGCAAGTCCTTCTCACAAAAACGAGCGTTGTGGAGGCCACCCATGTCATTTGTGATCAGGGTCTTCCTAGCCACTCTCGTGACACAATTCTTGACGGCGTTCTTGACATTCTCTTCAAGGTGGCGCAGGTCGATGGCTTGGCACAACGCAACCAGAAACGTAGAGGACATGAGCTTCAGAATGTCGATGGCCTCGGCAGTCTTCCGAGACGAGATTAATCCGAGGGAGTTAACATCTTGGTTGTGCTGCTCCGCGCTCTGGACATGGTTGGTGACAGGGTTGCCCAAGAATTGGAGCTCCGAGCAGTATGACGCCATGGCGATCTCGGCACCCTTGAAGCCATAGTCCAGGCTTGGGTTGCGGCCACCAGAGAGGTTGGAGGGCAAGCCATTGTTGTAGAAGTCGTTCACTAGCTCCGAGAACTGGGCAAACATGAGCTTGCCGATCGCAGCGATGGCAAGCCTCGTGTTGTCCATCGACACACCAATGGGCGTGCCCTGGAAGTTGCCACCATGGATTGCCTTTCCACGAGATACGTCAATGAGTGGGTTGTCATTGACGGAGTTGATCTCGCGCTCGATCGACTTCGTCGCTGCACGAATGACCTCAATTTGTGGGCCAAGCCATTGCGGCGACGTGCGGAGAGCATATCTATCTTGCTTTGGCTTCATCAATGGGTCGAGTTCACCAAGTTTCTTCGCAAGCATCATGTAGGAGCTGCCCTCCAGGATGTGCTCCATGATAGCCGCGGCCTCGATCTGTCCTGGGTGGTGCTTTAACTTGTGAGTCAGGTGGTCGGTGTACTCGGGCTTGCCATTCATCACCTCACAGAACACGGCCGACAAAACTTCAGCAAGGACAGCAAGGATGTTGGCTTCAAAAAGAACAATCGACGCGAGCCCAGAGCCCACCGCCGTGCCATTAACCATAGCAAGGCCTTCCTTGGGCTGCAGCTCGAAGAAACCGTGCTGGATGCCGGCAATCTTAAATGCCTCGGCGGCATTAACTTTGGTGCCATCAGGAGCCACAGCCACGGCATTGGGGCGGCCGGTGACAAGTCCGGCGATGTAGGAGAGCGGTACAAGATCGCCGGAAGCGGTGATGGTGCCCCGGAGTGGCAGGCACGGCGTCACGTTGGCGTTGAGCAGTGTGGCGATCGTCTCGAGGATCTCGAAGCGGATGCCGGAGTACCCTTGGAGCAGGGTGTTGACGCGGACAAGCATCGCCGCACGCGTGGTGGCGGCAGGCAGCACGTGGCCGTCACTGCCGGTGCCGAACGCCCCGGCGTTAAGGAAGCGGATGAGCTCCCTCTGCAGGGCGCCGCCCTCCTTGGTCCTCCGATGGGAGGTGGCGCCGAAGCCGGTGGTGACGCCGTAGCTGTCGGTGCCGTTGGCCATGCTGGCCATGACCCAGTCGCTGCTCTCCTTGACACGGCCGCGCGCGGACTCGTCGAGCTCCACCCTGGCCCCGCCGGCCGCGGCCACGGCCGCGACCTGGGCGATGGTCAAGCTCGCGCCCTCCATGACCACCACCGGCCTGCGGTACTCCTCCACCATCCGCTTCACCGCGTCCAGATGGCTCCCCGACAGCTCCTCCGCCGCTTTCCCCCAGTTGAGCGGGTCAGCAGCGCTCCGCGGCTCGGCCACGCACAGACCGTCGTTGCCGTTGGCCGCCATTGTCTTGGTCGAGGCTGTGTCTTGGAATCTCGATGGAGCAGCTCGGGTGGAGACTGGTGGTGTTTACTGTATCAGCTGGAGCAGCTCGATGAATGTGTGGACTGGAGTAGCCTTGAGAGAGAAGAGCTCTTCGAGGTAGGAGAGGTGGGGGATGCTCTTCTTGGATGGGAATGGAGGAGGGGGGAGGGATTAAATAGGTGGCGCCGGCAGGGTGGGTGGCGATGGAGATTTGGTGTGGGCTGTGACGACCGGGATGGTTGTGTTGACCGCCGGACTTGGCCGGGTGGGCACGACGAAGATGGGTTGGTGGCCTCGTGCGTGCGGACTAGGAAGAAGAAGACGAAGAAAGGCAGCTGCCGCGACACTTGGGATACTAATATACTAGTATGATGTGCCATGCGAGGGGGACGCACGAGTCGACGCTGCACGCGGTTGCTAGCCGATGGCGATGGTCTCCGGCTGATCAAGTCTGTTATGGTCTTATGGAGACTCGGAGACGAGCTGCAGCGCACGCATGCCTACAAACCAGCCAATCAGCAGCAAACTTGTCCATTATCGTCTTTGTGATTTCTAGATTTAACTTTAAACGTTACCTCTTCTTTTGGCGAGTTAAGCGCTACCTCTCTAAATAATAAATAATTTCTGCATATTTTTTGTTGCAGACTTTCCTAAGGCTATCTATTTTGGAATACTCGTAGTAGTACTTTAGAGACAGGTGTTAATGGAAAGCACTGCGAAGAAAACTTGTTCATTCTTGACGAAAGGAAATGAGGACGTTCACCTACATATTAGTAATCAAGTCTTTGGCCAAAGATACAAAGAGAGTTGAGAGAGCACGAGAGTGGGGGAAATTTTACCACGGCTACTACCCGGTTGGAGCATATCACCAAGGAGGTTTATCCAATCATGAATGATGGTGTAGTCTTCGGATATGACCTCCTTCATCTCATGATTGTTTTATGTTTACCTTTTCTATCAAACAATGTTTTCTTTTACTTTTCTTGAACGTGATGGCCGTGCGCGTCATGCTATGCAGATGCCAATGCGGTGGTATCAGTCTGATATAATGATCGAATGAAATTCTGTTTATCGAAAAATTTACAATACACATATTTGCTCAAAAACGAAATTACAGTACATATATATGTGTACTTATATGGGCCGAGGCCCTTACATGGGCGAGCCAGGACGGTCGCCCCTTTCACCGGCCCTGTCCTTCACTAGAGTGAACGAAGCATACATATAATTAAGATAGGTAACATAAGTCATAAGAAATATTGTCCTTCAGTTCTCAAGCAAAATTCTTATATCTAGGCCAGATACGTCGCATGCATCATGCAGTACACGTACGTTCCTCCGGCAATCGAACTCCTGAATGAAACCATGCTCGAGCAAGCTGCGGTGGTGGCGCCCGCCAAATCATCTGCAAATTTATATATCAGCACCTGCATGAGGTGTGTATATATATATGTATGGAAATGCTAAAACTCTGATGTTAGATTTTTCAGGCATGGCAAATCGAATATTTTTCATGGGAATTTATATTGGTGCGAAGATGGTAAATTTAATTTGCAAGCACGGTAATTTTCTGGAAAAAGAATAAACTGAAGTGAATTTACCATACTTGCCAACAAAACTTATCATCCATGACGAACATAATTTGTCATAAAAAACACTTGATTTGTCATGTCTAAAAATCTGACGATCACTGAATATTCGGATCCTATATATACAGGCGGAACGCGCGTACCCTCCCCATAGGCCTTTCATGAAGTCGAAAGACCAGCTGCCCCCGCCGCCGCCCCTCCTTTGCTGCGGCCGGTAGCCGTCCATCAAGTCCATCCGGACATGCGCCGTCGCCGTCACGGCGAGCAGCAGGACAACCGCCGCGACCATGGCGATGTGCAAGCTCGTCCTCATCGTCGTCGCCGCGTCCGTGCGTGCCGTTCTCCTCCCCTGGCTCTGGCCCTCTCCGTCCTTATCCTGTACTTATGTATGAGCCTCCGGATGCCACGCATGGAGACGCGGTGGGGCGCTACGTGCGCGCGAACGCTTGCCTATATTTGCTATTTGCTTTTCACCAACGCGGCTCGCGATGCATTCAAATGCATGACTCTGCCCAAATCAGGACGCCCTGGGGCAATACAGACACATTCAAACTTATGACCAAAGATGACCCGTGAATGTCCATTTTGTGCTGAACTTGAGAGTGCGCCACTTGTTTTTTGAATGTACTAGTGCAGATCGGTCCTATTAAGCCCCCTATCGCAAACATTTCTGTTAAACTATGTGTGACGAAGACATCAGACACGATATAAAACTTGAACCGTGTGCAAATAAAATGATCGCGTGTGATCCCTGACCCATCGCGCACGATTGGGTTAGCTAAACTGGGTGTGATACCTTACACGTGGTTTCCATGGGCAAAGCATGCGCTGATGAGGCACGTCACACATTTCGGCTCAGACCATTGATTCCTCTCTTCTAGGAAGATGTTGGCCCCCAAATGCATAGGTTTATTACAAGCATCAATTCCCCTTTAATTGATGACCTTAAAGTTTATCGAACCAGTAAGAGTACTTGAATTGCACCTAATGATAAGTATTTGCACATAACTATGGTACTTGTCTTGGTCCACAACGAAACTAATGAGATTCTCAGTCTCACTAGCCTTGCTAGTTATAAGGATTTATGCAACTTGTGATAGGAATTGATGGTTGCAACAAAATTAAATAACGGTTCAGATTGTAAACAAGAAGTAAAAAGAGTGATCGAGGTTGACAACAATTAATATGAATGGGCTGGGATCCATAACTTCACTAGTGGAATCCCTTCATAAAGCATATCACATGTGTGATAAACAAATTACAGTTGTTTATCAATTAAACTGCAGTTTTTATAACTACGATTGTACATGACATAATTGCATATATGCATCATGATCTTGTATCTATAACCGTCATCCAATTGCGTCTATAACTATTATTCCACCCCAAGGTCGCTATCGAGCATCCATCTCAAAGGTATGAAGAGAAAACAGAGTATTGCATTAAATATGATGACATGATTTGACATAATATACTGTATTTACCCCTAGCTCATCACTGGAGCAACTACCCAACTATCATTTCATCATTAGTGGTAACAATATAGTACCAACCTTTTCCACTTTTTGTTACTATGATAGGTTACTTGCAATATTGAACTCATCTAACATACATGACTCCCTCTTGGAGATCATTCATCTAAACATAGTCAGTGCACAACTAGTAGATCGAAGAGCATATATGTCTATGATGAAACGAAGAACTCATATTAATCTATGAATAAAACATGTATAGATCTAATCATCAGTGAAAATTCATCATACCCTAACAAACACACCACAAATTACATCAGATGAATCACAATTACATAGAGAAGCTCATATGATCATTTTATTGATGAACAAGGGAGATTGCCATCTAACTACTATTATGAATTCATAGTCCAAGGAGGAATACTCACACATAGGCATGATGGCAACAAGGATGATAAAGATGGCCCCAGAGATGGATTCCTCCTCCGGCAGAGTACCGGAACAGGCGTCCATATTGGATCTTCCTAGAAACAGAGAGGTCATAGTGGTGGAAAAAAATCCTCGATAAATAAAATTGGGGTTTTCGAAAATATATAAAGGCAACGGAAGGAAGAGACGGTGAAAAGGCGGTGCAAGGCCACCATTCAACCCCAACATGCGTCATGGTCGCGTCTTAGGGATGCGTGCTTCCTAGGGGGCGCTTTGGTGGCTAAGGCTCGTGCTTCCTGTGGGGGCCCCTTTGGTGGGCCCAGGTGGCTCTATCTCAGTCATTGCTTGAATCTCGCGGAGTTTTTTTTTCCTGGATCTTTTTGTCCCTGAAAAATTGTTTTCTTGGAAAAGTCCAAAAATAGCAGAAAACAACAACTCGCACATGGCAGTAAATTAATACGTTAGTCCAAAAAATTGACAAAATCATGGTGCCAAAACTGTGTAATTATGACTTTGAGTGAAACATGTTCACACATAACTTGCAATTTAAGACATATTTCATTATCAAGTAGTGAATGAATGTAGCTTAAAGTTCTATGCAGAAGTTCAGCTTAAAAATCTCTGATGAAACACTGGTATATTAAACAAGTAGCGAAATCAGGAAAATCTCTAAATGAACATTTGAGATCTGGTGGAGGGTTGCTAGAATATTTGGACTAGGCCTAATAGCTAAACCCTAAGAAATATCAAAGGCCCCTGAATAAATGGCAAGAGGTAGTGTAAATCTTTAGTTCCATACTTCTAGTGGAGGAGATGTGAGACCACTTTATATAGTGGATTGTCCTCACTACACATTGTGATGATTATGAGGAGAGAAAGAGAACAGCACACGCTCACTCAGCTCGCCTGACCCGGCTCAGACATGGGCCGGGGCGAAGGGCGCGGGCATGCGACATGCGCGTGAATGGTCCGTCGAAATCCGGTCATGGCCTTGGAGGAGTGCAGCTTCCTTTTGCCATTTTTTTTATTTCTTGACAGATAAGTTGATTGTTTTCTTGTCCGGTAGTTTAGGACTTGGAAATCAAGTCAGTTTGAGATCATGATCGCTACGCGATACCGCGTGGGTTCTCCTATATACATGACTTACCTACCGCAGCCAAATATACACCGGAATGAGCTAGGGTTTTTCCTTCGCTCTACTGCATACCGAACGCCGACATGCACCAGCCAGTGGGGGAGCAGGTCTTTGGAACCTCTCGTCCTTGTGATCCTACAACTAGAGAAGGTGAATTTGGTTTTTGGGGAGTGCTTTGTGCGGCTGCTCGCGTTCTTCACCATAGGTCGTCTTTCATCCAAGTCAGGCGAAGCCAAGTACTAGCGTTTGCAACGTCGTCTACTTCGACCGGTCTTCACCAACGTCGTCGTCTACAACATAGCTTCTGCAACAACCATGGCTACCAACGAACAATACGTGCATCGTGATCTGGTCATGTTTATAATTATGGTTGATGTTGTTGTTTTGTTCATCTAGTATGCTAGAGCTATGCATGCTAATTACTGTTCTATCCTGGATTATTTGCTAAAACTAATTACGAATTTGCCGAATATTCCAACAGTCCTCCTGATATATCTTGTATACCTATGTCTATGAACATTGAATAAGTGTCTTTTTCTCCCCCTAAGAAAATAACCTTGACGCAACGTCTAATCGGACGGTCATGGGTGTGAATGAGACACAACTCAATCTCAGCTAGTTAGGTTATAGCAAAAGCATTCGATATAAATGGAGATTGAGTTGAATATTATTTTTTGCGAAAGATTGTGATGAATGTTGACATGCACAAATATATATATATATATATATATATATATATATATATATATATATATATATATATATATATATATAGACATTTTCTCATTTATTCATTCATATGTAGTGACTTTTTTGTTTAAATACACTTGCATGTATGGATAGCTCTCCCTCTAGATTACATATATAACATGTTTCAACGTGTTAATCATTCTTATGTCATCAGATTTCTAGAAATCGTCACAATTTGATTGTGTCATAAGTGAAGACGGTATCTTCTTTGTAAAAATAGTTGAAGAACCGAATTGTTAACAAAATATGTATTTTTTTTATCCATATATAGTTTAATTCATTTAACTAAAGTTCAGCACCCGTCGCTATCAGAAATTTAGAATAGCTAATGGTTTTTGGGGAGAAAAACAGAATAATTAGTTGTATAGTTCAATGATTGATTGCTTTAACTAACTTAAGCTTTCCTGAATTAGCTGTATCAAACAGACCGTTCCCCAACTGAATTATTATTCCGATCCTGGGATATCTTCTAATATTGTAGCCATAGACTATTTGCACACGTGAATCACAACCCAAATGTCAACTCTAGGGAGAATATTACATATTTACACCAAAAATTGGCAAAGAAATACATCCACGGGACCACCGCCCTGCGCAAGGATACATTTGCAGACTTCAACAATCAAGTTTGTTTACATATCCATGGCCAATCTAACAGTATCATTTGTATCTGGCCATTTCAAACAATTAATTTTTTGTCAATTGTCAAAGCTAGAGAAATCTGATGGCCCAACATTTTCTTTTCTGAGTAGATATTGAGCTATTTTATTTGGTTGAAATTTTCCATGTTGATCTGATGTTCCAACTGAATTGGAGTCGCGCAATCACACGAGTTGCATCTGATATATTGCAGGAGTTTTTATTTTTTTTGAGAATTATATTGCAGGAGTATTTGAAAGATAAGATAGCACAAAAATATCACAAACTTTAGAGAAAGTTCTAACTATGTGTTAGCTGCGAATCAACCTGTAGTTAGATGGTTAGGTAGACAGTGGTATCCCTAACCCGTCAGGGTTTAAATCTTGATGCTCGCATTTATTAGTAGATTATTTTAGGATTTTCGGCGACACGCGCTCAATGGGAAGAGACGCCTCGTCGACTATGAGGCGCATTTGGTGACTACGTCAATCTCAAGATGATATGTCGACTCAGTCTTTCGAAGGTGGTCATAGGGGTAGAGCATGCGTATATGTTTATAGGAATGAGTGTATGCGCGTATAGTGTCTAAAAAAAACTATGTGTTAGCTAGCTAGCTGGTCTAGCTAGGTCAACTATGGGATCCCCATAAATTAACTCCGACGCGCAAAAATATGGTCCCAAAGAATCAGCAGTATCCATTAATTTACCAAATAAAAATGCGAAAAATTGCAATCAGTGATCTCAAAAATAATTTTATGCATAAATAAATCTGATAATAAAAATTGAGCAATCCAGAGTCAAAACAGTGTCGCATCCATGCAGACGCAACGGAGTCCAGATAGGCTTATAAAGAACAGCAGCACGCGCAGGCGCGCACGTCGTCGGAGCTAGCTTGGCAACGACCGACCATGGTGATGGCGGAGCCGGAGGAGACCCCGAGATCCCAGAGGCCGTTGGCGGGCGGTTGCGCCGTCGCCGGCGATCCGTCCCAGCCCGCGGCGGCGACACCTCGGCGGCTGACGGTGTGGTGCAAGTCGCTGGTGTTCCGCGGCGACGGGTACACGGTGTTCGACGACGCGGACGGACGGATGGTGTTCCGCGTGGACAACTACGGCGTCGGGCCGGGAAGCATGGCGCTCATGGACCACGCCGGCCGCGTCCTCCTCACCGTCCGCCACGGGCCATGGTGATCGATCGGGTAGATCTATTCTATCTACTTTTTTTTTGCTATTATACATTACACGCACTGATTAATTTGCTTCATGCATGACTTGAACCCGTTCGACAATTGGCCGCATGCAGATGCTGAGCTTGATGCCGGAGACATGGGAGGTGTACAATGGCGACGTCGACGACGACTCGAACTCGAACGACGGCCACGGTGAGCCGCACCTCATGATGAGAGCCACCAAGGACCTGGGCAGGTCCAACTGCACCGCCTCTGTGCATGCCGTGGACGAGCCACAACTCTACCGCTTGAGCTGGTCCCGGCGGGAGGAGTTTTCGAGGATCTACCGGCACAGCTCGACCGGCGACGAGACGCTCATCGCCGAGGTGCGGCGGAAACGAGGGGGTCCAGAGAAGGCAACATTGCTGGGCAAGGACGTGCTCTCGCTGGTGGTGCAGCCGGGGATGGACCTTGCCATCACCATGGCCATGCTCATGATCTCCAACTCGTACCGATGACCCCAACCCACCTGAATCACCAGGCGAACAAATGTTCATGCATATAGAATCTTCTAGAACATTTCGGAGGTCGTGGAAGAAGAAACACGTCAGTATACCTATTGTAAATCCCCATATTCTTTGGCATTCATTTCAATGTTGCATTCATCCTTCCAGAACAGTTGCAATGTAAACCTTGCAGTGTTGCTGAAGTACTGAACAGGTCTGCTATTCTGCTACCATTTCATCCAAGGCCACACACCATGTTCCCAATAGAGATACCAATAACATGGAAAAGGTAGGCAAGCAAGCAAAGACGTACACATCACAACACTAGCCAAACAAACATCACCAAGTGTTTACTTCCCAGGGCAAAACAACTCACATGCTACAGCTAATTTACAGATCCTACAGATTCCTCCTCGTCTTCTTGTGTGATGGGTTTGCGCCATGTCGATACGTAGCAGCATTGTCGTGCAAATCACGGCGAGAACAGCCGCTGCGTTGCTAGGCTTACAGCTGGGTACTCGCTGTGCCTGGCCGCAGCCTGCCCGAATTCATCACGCCCCTCGCAGTTGTCTAACATAGGGAGAAAAATGTATTAAGTACAAGGGCAATGTCTATGGGTAGTTAACCGATCCCTAATTGGAAGAGCTTACCTCAAAGAAAGAGTTAAAGTTCAGTCTCATCAGAAACTGCCTCAGGAAAGGTGCTCTCTGACTTCCCGCAAGTCGACTACTCCTTAGGATAGTGTACAACGAATTTGATTTCTTGTTGAACTCCTGAATATCACCAAATACTAGGTATGTAAGTTTATGCTACATATACTAGGAAACTAAGCAAAAGGCTGGCTAGCTTAGACATCCATGAGGATGTGCCATCCCTATTTGTTCACAGAAGGCCGATAGTGTTGGGTGGGACAATACCTCAGTTATGTGATCAATCTCAAACATGTTTGCGCCTGTTTCGTATTGCTCGATACTCCAGCAGAACTGCAAGCAGAGCTTCATTATACTGTCCAGTATTCTAGAAACTGATCCTATATCCAAGAAGGACTGTGATATCAATGCCGACAAATAGCTGCAATGCATGAGGTTATAGTCAGCCAAGATACCATAACAGATTAAATCTGTTGCGACCGTGGAAATTCAAAGGTAACACTAGTTGTGGTAGTATTTCCATGTAACTAGGCAAGGAAATCACTATAGTATAATTAAGTGGCCAGGGTCGACTACACAAAAGTACAGGGGAAATTATTGCAACCTGTAGAAAGGGCTATGCAAAACTAAAACATCCATCTATATAAGCTTCAGATAATAGACGGCACCAATATGCAATGAAACCACCACCATTGGTGGTGAAGCAAAAGAACAAGTTGGTATGAACACAGATCCATAATGTTTCCTTATCTTCTAGGATCGGACCTTATGAAAATATTCTACTCAAAACAAGATGAACATGTCGTAGCATGGATTCAGTAAACAGTACACTATCAAATAAAAAGCTTAACCTTCCTATCGATAAAAACAAATAAAAAATGTTCATAAAGTGTAAAACGGTTGCTTACTCTTGATGAAAGGTCACTAGTTCTGTAAAATCATGCGAGTCTTGAACGTGAGTTTGTAAGACATTCCACTGTGACTCAATTACATCAACCTGCAAAAGGAAGTCAATAAGAAAGGAAAAGTGAAAATTATCAAACTAAACAAATTTCTATTAACGTCTAGAATAAATTTGAAACCAGCACATTCCTAGCAGCTATCTGGTCAAATGCCGTCATGTTGTAGCTTCTCGTTATTAAGCAAACGCCATGCACATCCTCTGAATTATTACCAAAGGTAAATGGTAGTTTATCTGGTTGTTACCTGGATGTAGAACTGTAGGTTTCTGATCAAGAAAGCCATATGCTCCCTTACTCGCCAAAAAGGCTTCGTGCGTAACCGACGCAGTTGTGTTGCAGAGGAATTCTTCCGATCCTTGCAATAATCAGAAAAATCAACATGATCTTGATGCATTACAGCTGTCCAGGATTTCTCCAATTCCATTTGTGTCCTCTTCAACCGAATGAGATACTGAAAAACTTTGCGATACCTGGATACAGTTTATGTATCTTAAAAATGGGAATGTAAAAAGCTCAAAAGACTTCCCCTGACTTCCCAGTTGAGTTTAGCAAGTCTTGATGTAGCTTTTCAGGATATTAATCACACTCAAAGATCTATGAAATTCAAAATATAATAATTTTGTTGAGAGTAAGATATGAAGTACAACACTTACTTAGAAAGAACGTCAGGAGTAAAGAAGAGTTGTAGTGGCCAATCGACGGAATATTCCAGAGCAATACTATGCCAACCATCAAGTGCCAACTCTGAGCTAGCCTTTCCTTGCAAGGAAAGATCTGATGTGTTGGACTTCTGAAGATCTTTCTGTGATGTACTAGATTTCATACCAAACAGTGGCATCCTACGAAAGACAAACAAAATCAGTTGTCAATGTACGGCACTGAAATTCGAAAAGCATGGCTTGACATCAATTACTCTATGTGCCAAACAGAAATGCTAACCTTAGAGATACCCTGGTGAAGTATTTGTCTTCATCGCCTATAGTTTTCAGTGCAGCCTGCAGAATTAAGAACAGGAAATAAATCAAACCTATTTGCTAACATGAGGTAACGCAGCAGAAAACAGAACTCAGCAGGATTCTATTAAGTTGGTGATAATTAAACCACATAATAAACTGAAATAATAAAATTGTGTATCTGTAGGTCTTTGGCAAGAAAAAAGGGGTTGTGTCACTTACCAACTGAAATGGGACAATGAGATCTGCTTCAGCTGTAGATTGACGAGGTGGTAGGCGCATCAATTGACGGCTTTCCTCAAGAAAACACTGGTTCAAAATCATGATTTTGAGTTTCCGAAAACAACCAAGGAAGGCACTATGGCACAATTTGCACTGTACTAGCGCAACCACGGAGAAACGTACATGTGAAAGAAGGAATACGGAAGATATATTACCTGGAAAAAATCACCTTTCGCCAAAAGAAAATAATCTTTAAGTGCCTTCAAGTGGCCATTGAGATCAGCGCGTACAACCACTAACTTTTACCAAAGGAAACAATCGGTGATGCTCATGTGCAATAAAACATTGATAGAATATAATGCTTTAAGCCATCTAGTACCTGCCAAAGATGATTAGCTGCAATTGTACGTATTGAGCTAACAGCAGACTCAAACAACCTTTTATGAAACTCGGAAGCATGCTGCAGAAACAATATGGACTTATGTCAATAATGCTCCCATAAAGGATAAGGATAGATGAAAACTTTGGCACACAAAACAGGGAAAGATGCATACAGCAATATAAGATGCTGATTTTAAATATTGCAGCAGAAAGCTAACAACTAACCTTTAGCTGCTTAAGCATGGCATCAACTTTATCTGCTTCGGCCTGTGGCAATAATTCTTCTGCACTAATGTTAGAGAAGTTTGGCAGCTCTTTCAGAGCACCGGGCCCCCCCGTGAAACTTTGCATTCTATGAGATCCTTTCAATGTCTGACTTTGGTTAGTTGGTTCCAGCAATGTAGCACCAGGACTAGGATTTCTAAGAACCCTTATTGCTTTGCCAGCGAATAGAATCGATTCTGCAACTCGCATGTGGATATACTCCGGCAACATGTCCTGTCAAGTGAGAGAAAAACGGATATAATTAGCTAGGGGAGCATTTATTGCCTCATACACATGCATTTCAGAATAAGAGTATAAGCATACCAATGATACATGAAATCCTGAGTGCCAACTAGTAAGGGATGTGTCTTTAGCTAATTTCTGCGCAAATTTATCAGCAACATCAGACTGAGCCGATTCATTCCCCTCATCCCTGTCAACCTGTCTGAAAAGAAAGGTAAGAAGTTTTATATTGCTCTGGTTCAGGGGCTCAATTAGCTTACTTTTCCCGCTTTTGATACTTTCTTGGTGCCCTTATTTCAAGCTCCTCTGGGGTTTGGCCAAAGGCCTGCCCTTGTAAATATTGTAACATGTAACTTGTCTTCTCTCGTTTATTAATTTAAGAATGTAGGAAACTCTCCTACGGTCATGTCATGTTCAAAAAAAAAAAACTAGTAGTTCTCATGCAAAAGGCAACTGATACAATTCCTGCTATAGACTGTTGGATATAGAGATACTCAAAATCATTAGACAAAGCTCCAAGCAAGCAAATTCTCATGCCCATCAGTTGACAATATTAGACTTTTTGTGAACCATAATTATAATTATCACATAACTGTTTGCTGATTAAGGGGCGAAATTTATGAAATAAAGTAAGTATGCACAACAAAATATAGAATTATTCATATTATAACCAAAACTTCAAAAGCACTCGGGATTTGTGCTCCTATAGTTGAAATTTCACATGCCATTTAGCAGGCCAAAATGTCTAACTGGATATGCCGCTATAATATATCAGAACCAGCAACTGGATAGGAGAAGAGCAATGACAAAATTACAAGATAATTTAATGGAAGCTCTGTAAGTCATGCTGACCTTCTGATGAAAAATTCATGGTACTGATCTTGAAGAATACCATAAACCATCCAAGAAGTCAGCTGGTTAAACATGACCTGGTGTCCATGCCAAAGCAGCCTATTCTTATTTTTACCATCAATAAAAAGAAAATGAATAAGCAAACAACTGATCATAAGGGGCATAACAAATATGCAGTGAAGTAGTGGCAATGAAAACAGAAGTACAATGTTTCCCATGCAAACACGAAAGGACTGGAAATGTCAGTTATATTTCTTCAAACGCTGCATATATATAAGAATAATTGAGGCAATACCTCTGAATGCAGCTTTGCAATTCTGGAACCCCACAATGGCATCTTTTATGTAACAGGTTAAGAAGCTGTCCTCCCTTGATGTCTTTCTGCTCGATTTCCATAACAAGCTCATAAAGTGGAGGCAGAAGAACCTCAAACTACAGATTCACACAACAGTGAATAGGGTCAGTGTCAAAAACCAGACAAATCACATCAGATAACGCATGCGAAAGGAATATAATATTGATCTCTGTGCAAAAGCTAATAAAGACAGTAGAGTCAGTGCTTAACAAATATTGTAAATGCAATAGTTAAGTCCATGATTGTGCAGAAATTAAAAAATGACACATGGAGACAGAAACTGTAAGTGCAAGATGTCGAAGAACAGACCTTATTTAGCCCATGGGTTACTGTCGCCAGGATAGGCAATGGATCTGACAACAGGTTTTGCTCAACCTGCAGAACAGCTGACCTATAAACTGATAAAATCTCAGCAATACCATTGGCAATTGCCCTCCGGTATGCACTCCCTTTTCTCACTTTGCCGTTCAGAGTAATATCAGCATTAGGTGATGAAACCTCAACAGAAGACTGAATCCAACTCAGATCACGAGACTCCGTCGCAAAACGATTCAGTTCTCTGTAATAAAATCCCAGAGATATGAGCCTTTCAATAGCACTCCTGCACAAATAGGAAAAGCCATTTAGTATTTGGTGAACCATGATCTAATCATCTAATGACAAAACATACTGTCTTCTACCTATATCTTGCTTGCCAGGCCATGTCCTACAACATTGATGACGATTCTAAGAACTAAATGCACCAAAATGATTGCTAATACTTCGGCACTGAAAACTTCTATACATTGAGATTCTAATGTAATATTCCTCCCTATGAGATACGATTTCTTGTATCCAGTAGAGTACTTCGCAGTTAACGCACAAAATGAACACTTACATGTAGAGCAAAAGCACTGTATATGTATTAAATATGAATATTTTCAGGTACAATTGTTAAGCAGTAGTTTTTGGTGTATTTATCATGTAAAGTGGTCGGACCCTTCCCTGGACCCTGCGCAAGCGAGAGCTACATGCACCGGGCTGCCCTTTTTTAAAATTGTTAAGCAATAGTTTTTTGTGTATTTATCATGTAAAAGAGCAGATTGGGTAGACACGGAAAGCGCTAAATGTGCAATGGATGAACCTGTAAATGAATGTGCTTGCTTCTGAGGTGCATTCATCTCTATCTGCTTAACTAGTATAAATTATCTACCAAACCTAGTTATCTACAGAGGTTGACGAGAACTAAAGTGTGAAACATTTGAAGCTCTTTGGACTACTGAGGCTACATTTCTACGAAATATCTCATTTCAGAATTTGTTAGTTTGTCCCTTAGTTGAAGCCATATTTCTCGCAGATTCATCATGTGCCAATGTCTTCCTCCATCCCAATGTTCAAACAGCACGGTCAATCATGGCATTATGCAATTCTATATCAACTGATACACTGGCGGACCGACTGGTAGGCATTATTACAAGCTAAATGATGAAAACGAAGCAAATTGGTCCAATCCTCCATTCACCAATTGTGGTTAACTCTGATTTAGGCAGCCATAAAGCACTTAACGCGGCAGAAACTATGCTTACTCAAGCAATACGACCAGGGAAACAAGTCACCTGGCTTTTCATGTTTGCTTGCTTGTGCCGCATCGCATCGAATTAGACCACCTAACTACACCACAGATCACAGACACCACGGCGTGGTTACAGATTCACAGCAGAGGAGAGGTCTCGGGTCTCCCATACCTCTCGGACGGCTGGAGGAAGGTGAGGTCGGGCGCCAGGCGGAAGGCGGGGCCCACGTCGCCGTCTCCGGCGCCACCGGCTTCGGCCGGCTCGGGGCGGCGGCGGGCGGAGGAGTTGTCGAGCACGAAGTCACCGGTGAAGCCGAGAAGGGCGAGGAGGAACTCGTGCAGCATCCCGGCCTCCCCGGGGTTCTCCTAGGGTTTCGGCGAGATCGCGAGGGGAGAGAGAATGGGAAGGAGAGCGACGGAGAGTGGAGTGGGGGGAAGGGCGGGGACGGCGGAATTCAGGTGGATCTGTTTTTTTGTGTTGGTTTTGAAATTATTCTTTTTGAGGGAAATTACTTGTATTTATTTTTCAGAAAACCTTCCAATCTACTTCCTCCGTTCCTAAATATAAGTCTTTTTAGTGATTCCACTAGGTGGACTACATACGGAGCAAATTGAATAAATCTACACTTAAAATGCATCTATATACATCCGTATGTGGTTCATAGTGGAATCTCTACAAAGATTTATATTTAGGAACGGAGGGAGTATTCATCTTCAATCATGGCAATATAACGAACACCAGAAATAAAAATTACATCCAGATTCGTAGACCACCTAGCGACGACTACAAGCACTGAAGCAAGCCGAAGGCGCGCCGCCGTCATCGCCCCTCAATCGCCGGAGTCGGGCACAACTTATTGTAGTAGACAGTCGGGAAGTCGTCGTGCTAAGGCCCCATAGAACCAGCGCACCAGAACAGCAACCGCCGCCAGTGAAGAATAACGTAGGTTGGAAGGATTCAACCCGAAGACACACGAACGTAGACGAACAACGACGAGATCCGAGCAAACCCACCAAAGATAGATCCGCCGAAGACAAACCTCCAGAAGCCCAGCAACGATGCTAGACGCACAGCCGGAATGGGGGCTAGGCGGGGAGACCTTTATTACATCTTTAGGGAGCCGTCGCCGTCTCGCCTTCCTGAGCAGGACACAAACCCTAACAAGACAAGAAAAAACGACTAAAAACGGAGCCCTCCCGCCGGTCCTTGTCAGGATCCACCGCGCCTCCATGGCCCTAGGGCCACCGGAGATGAGGCGGACCTGCGGCTGTGCCGGCGAGAGGCAGGAACCCTAACTTTCTTTCTTGGAGGAGGAGGAGCGACTTACAAAATTACTTGTATTTATTTTTGAAAAGACTTCAGATCTATTCATCAAATATCATAACAGTACAAAGAACACAAACAATAGAAATTACACCTTCATAGACCACCTACCGACGACTACAAGCACTAGAGCGAGCCAAAAGCTGGGCACCTTGTTGTATAGACAGTCTGAAAGTCTTCGTGGTAAGCCCCGAAGAACCAACACACAAAAACAGCGATCGTTGTTGATGATGAGCGTAGATCAGAAGGATTCAACCACTAGATACACGGACGCAAATGAACGAAAACCGAACCAAGCAAATGTTGGGAATCGTAGCATAATTTAAAATTTTCCTACGCTCACCAAGATGCATCTATAGAGTCTACTAGCAACGAGGGGAAAGGAGTGCATCTACATACCCTTGTAGATCGCGAGCGGAAGCGTTCCAATGAACGTGGATGACGGAGTCGTACTCGCCGTGATCCAAATCACCGATGACCGAGTGCCGAACGTACGGCACCTCCGCGTTCAACACACGTACGGTGCAGCGACGTCTCCTCCTTCTTGATCCAGCAAGGGGGGAAGGAGAGGTTGATGGAGATCCAACAGCACGACGGCGTGGTGGTGGATGTAGCGGGTCTCCGGCAGGGCTTCGCCGAGCTTCTGCGAGAGAGAGAGAGGTGTTGCAGGGGAGGAGGGAGGCGCCCAAGGCTTAGATGTTGCTGCCCTCCCTTCTCCCCACTATATATAGGGCCAAGGGAGAGGGGGGGCGCAGCCTTGCCCCTTCCTTCAAGGAAGGGTGCGGCCAGGGGGGAGTCCTTCCCCCTCAAGGCACCTCGGAGGTGCCTTCCCCTTTTAGGACTCTCCCTTCTTTCTTATCTCTTGCGCATGGGCCTCTTGGGGCTGGTGCCCTTGGCCCATATAGGCCAAGGCGCACCCCTTACAGCCCATGTGGCCCCCCGGGGCTGGTGGACCCCCTTGGTGGACCCCCGGACCCCTTTCGGCACTCCCGGTACAATACCGATAAAGCGCGAAACTTTTCCGGCGACCAAAATAAGACTTCCCATATATAAATCTTTACCTCCGGACCATTCCGGAACCTCTCGTGACGTCCGGGATCTCATCCGGGACTCCGAACAACTTTCGGGTTTCCGCATACATATATCTCTACAACCCTAGCGTCACCGGACCTTAAGTGTGTAGACCCTACGGGTTCGGGAGACATGCAGACATGACCGAGACGCCTCTCCGGTCAATAACCAACAGCGGGATCTGGATACCCATGTTGGCTCCCACATGTTCCACGATGATATCATCGGATGAACCACGGTGTCGAGGATTCAATCAATCCGTATGCAATTCCCTTTGTCAATCGGTATGTTACTTGCCCGAGATTCGATCGTCGGTATCCCAATACCTTGTTCAATCTCGTTACCGGCAAGTCTCTTTACTCGTACCGCAATGCATGATCCCGTGACCAACGCCTTGGTCACATTGAGCTCATTATGATGATGCATTACCGAGTGGGCCCAGAGATACCTCTCCGTTTACACGAAGTGACAAATCCCAGTCTCGATCCGTGCCAACCCAACAGACACTTTCGGAGATACCCGTAATGCACCTTTATAGTCACCCAGTTACGTTGTGACGTTTGGCACACCCAAAGCACTCCTACGGTATCCGGGAGTTGCACGATCTCCTGGTCTAAGGAAAAGATACTTGACATTGGAAAAGCTCTAGCAAACGAAACTACACGATCTTTTATGCTATGCTTAAGTTGGGTCTTGTCCATCACATCATTCTCCTAATGATGTGATCCCGTTATCAGTGACATCCTATGTCCATAGTCAGGAAACCATGACTATCTGTTGATCAACGAGCTAGTCAACTAGAGGCTTACTAGGGACAGGTTGTGGTCTATGTATTCACACATGTATTACGATTTCCGGACAATACAATTATAGCATGAATAATAGACTATTATCATGAACACAGAAATATAATAATAACCATTTATTATTGCCTCTAGGGCATATTTCCAACAGTCTCCCACTTGCACTAGAGTCAATAATCTAGTTACATTGTGATGAATCGAACACCCATTGCGTCCTGGTGTTGATCATGTTTTGCCCTAGGGAGAGGTTTAGTCAACGGATCTGCTACATTCAGGTCCGTGTGTACTTTACAAATATCTATGTCTCCATTTTGAACACTTTCACGAATGGAGTTGAAGCGACGCTTGATATGCCTGGTCTTCCTGTGAAACCTGGGCTCCTTCGCAAGGGCAATAGCTCCAGTGTTGTCACATAAGAGAGTCATTGGGCCCGACGCATTGGGAATCACCCCTAGGTCGGTAATGAACTCCTTCATCCAGACTGCTTCCTGTGCTGCCTCCGAGGCTGCCATGTATTCCGCTTCACATGTAGATCCCGCCACGACGCTTTGCTTGCAACTGCACCAGCTTACTGCTCCTCTATTCAAAATATACACGTATCCGGTCTGTGACTTCGAGTCATCCGGATCTGTGTCGAAGCTAGCGTCGACGTAACCCTTTACGACGAGCTCTTCGTCACCTCCATAAACGAGAAACATATCCTTAGTCCTCTTCAGGTACTTCAGGATATTCTTGACCGCTGTCCAGTGTTCCTTGCCGGGATTACTTTGGTACCTTCCTACCAAACTTACGGCAAGGTTTACATCAGGTCTGGTACACAGCATGGCATACATAATAGACCCTATGGCCGAGGCATAGGGGATGACACTCATCTGTTCTATATCTTCTGTCGTGGTCGGGCATTGAGCCGTGCTCAATTGCACACCTTGCAATACAGGCAAGAACCCCTTCTTGGACTGATCCATACTGAACTTCTTCAATATCTTGTCAAGGTATGTACTCTGTGAAAGACCAATGAGGCGTCTTGATCTATCTCTATAGATTTTGATGCCTAATATATAAGCAGCTTCTCCAAGGTCCTTCATTGAAAAACACTTATTCAAATAGGCCTTTATACTTTCCAAGAATTCTATATCATTTCCCATCAATAATATGTCATCCACATATAATATGAGAAATGCTATAGAGCTCCCACTCACTTTCTTGTAAACACAGGCTTCTCCATAAGTCTGTGTAAACCCAAACGCTTTGATCATCTCATCAAAGCGAATGTTCCAACTCCGAGATGCTTGCACCAGCCCATAGATTGAGCGCTGGAGCTTGCATACTTTGTTAGCATTCTTAGGATCGACAAAACCTTCCGGATGCATCATATACAACTCTTCCTTAAGGAAGCCATTAAGGAATGCCGTTTTGACGTCCATCTGCCATATCTCATAATCATAGTATGCGGCAATTGCTAACATGATTCGGACGGACTTCAGCTTCGCTACGGGTGAGAAAGTCTCATCGTAGTCAACCCCTTGAACTTGTCGATAACCCTTAGCGACAAGTCGAGCTTTGTAGATGGTCACATTACCATCTGCGTCCGTCTTCTTCTTAAAGATCCATTTGTTTTCTATGGCTCGCCGCTCATCGGGCAAGTCAGTCAAAGTCCATACTTTGTTTTCATACATGGATTCTATCTCGGATTTCATGGCTTCTAGCCATTTGTCGGAATCCGGGCCCGCCATCGCTTCTTCATAGTTCGAAGGTTCACCGTTGTCTAACAACATGATTTCCAGGACAGGGTTGCCGTACCACTCTGGTGCGGAACGTGTCCTTGTGGACCTACGAAGTTCAGTAACTTGATCTGAAGCTTCATGATCATCATCATTAACTTCCTCCCCAGTCGGTGTAGGCACCACAGGAACATTTTCCCGCGCTGCGCTACTTTCCGGTTCGGAAGGGGTGACTATCACCTCATCAAGTTCCACTTTCCTCCCACTCAATTCTTTCGAGAGAAACTCCTTCTCTAGAAAGGACCCGTTCTTGGCAACGAAGATCTTGCCTTCGGATCTGAGGTAGAAGGTATACCCAATAGTTTCCTTAGGGTATCCTATGAAGACGCATTTTTCCGATTTGGGTTCGAGCTTTTCAGGTTGAAGTTTCTTGACATAAGCATCGCATCCCCAAACTTTTAGAAACGACAGCTTAGGTTTCTTCCCAAACCATAATTCATACGGTGTTGTCTCAACGGATTTAGACGGTGCCCTATTTAAAGTGAATGCGGCAGTCTCTAAAGCATAACCCCAAAATGAGAGCGGTAAATCGGTAAGAGACATCATAGATCGCACCATATCCAATAGAGTGCGATTACGACGTTCGGACACACCATTTCTCTGAGGTGTTCCAGGCGGCGTGAGTTGTGAAACTATTCCACATTTCCTTAAGTGTGTACCAAATTCGTGACTTAAATATTCTCCACCACGATCTGATCGTAAGAATTTTATTTTCCTGTCACGTTGATTCTCGACTTCACTCTGAAATTCCTTGAACTTTTCAAAGGTTTCAGACTTGTGTTTCATTAGGTAGACATACCCATATCTACTTAAATCATCAGTGAGAGTGAGAACATAACGATATCCTCCGCGAGCCTCAACACTCATTGGACCGCACACATCGGTATGTATGATTTCCAATAAGTTGGTTGCTCGCTCCATTGTTCCGGAGAACGGAGTCTTGGTCATCTTACCCATGAGGCATGGTTCGCACGTGTCAAATGATTCGTAATCAAGAGACTCCAAAAGTCCATCTGCATGGAGCTTCTTCATGCGCTTGACACCAATGTGACCAAGGCGGCAGTGCCACAAGTATGTGGGACTATCGTTATCAACTTTACATCTTTTGGTATTCACACTATGAACATGTGTAGCATCACGTTCGAGATTCATCAAGAATAAACCATTGACCTGCGGGGCATGACCATAAAACATATCTCTCAAATAAATAGAACAACCATTATTCTCAGATTTAAATGAGTAGCCATCTCGAATTAAACGAGATCCAGATACAATGTTCATGCTCAAAGCTGGCACTAAATAACAATTATTGAGGTTTATAACTAATCCCGTGGGTAGATGCAGAGGTAGCGTGCCGACGGCGATCACATCGACCTTGGAACCATTCCCGACGCGCATCGTCACCTCGTCTTTTGCCAGTCTCCGTTTATTCCGTAGTTCCTGATTTGAGTTACAAATATGAGCAACCGCACCGGTATCAAATACCCAGGAGCTACTACGAGTACTGGTAAGGTACACATCAATTACTTGTATATCACATATACCTTGGGTGTTGCCGGCCTTCTTCTTGTCCGCTAAATATTTGGGGCAGTTCCGCTTCCAGTGACCACTTCCCTTGCAATAAAAGCACTCAGTCTCGGGCTTGGGTCCATTCTTTGACTTCTTCCCGGTAACTGGCTTACCGGGCGCGGCAATTCCCTTGCCGTCCTTCTTGAAGTTCTTCTTACCCTTGCCCTTCTTGAACTTAGTGGTTTTATTCACCATCAACACTTGATGTTCCTTTTTGATCTCCCCTTCCGCTGATTTTAGCATTGAATATACCTCGGGAATGGTCTTTTCCATCCCCTGCATATTGTAGTTCATCACAAAGCTCTTGTAGCTTGGTGGAAGCGACTGGAGGATTCTGTCAATGACCGCGTCATCCGGGAGATTAACTCCCAGCTGAGACAAGCGGTTGTGCAACCCAGACATTCTGAGTATGTGCTCACTAACAGAACTGTTCTCCTCCATTTTACAGCTGAAGAACTTGTCGGAGACATCATATCTCACGACCCGGGCATGAGCTTGAAAAACCAGTTTCAGCTCCTCGAACATCTCGTATGCTCCATGTTTCTCAAAACGCTTTTGGAGACCCGGTTCTAAGCTGTAAAGCATGCCGCACTGAACGAGGGAGTAATCATCAGCACGCTGCTGCCAAGCGTTCATAACGTCTTGGTTCTCAGGGATTGGTGCTTCACCTAGCGGTGCTTCTAAGACATAATCTTTCTTGACAACTATGAGGATGAGCCTCAGGTTCCGGACCCAGTCCGTATAGTTGCTGCCATCATCTTTCAGCTTGGTTTTCTCTAGGAACGCGTTGAAATTGAGGACAACGTGGGCCATTTGATCTACAATACATAATGTAGAGATTTTAGACTAAGTTCATGATAATTAAGTTCATATAATCAAATTATTTAATGAACTCCCACTCAGACAGACATCCCTCTAGTCATCTAAGTGAAACATGATCCGAGCTCAACTAGGCCGTGTCCGATCATCACGTGAGACGGACTAGTCAAGATCGGTGAACATCTCCATGTTGATCGTATCTTCTATACGACTCATGCTCGACCTTTCGGTCCTCCGTGTTCCGAGGCCATGTCTGTACATGCTAGGCTCGTCAAGTCAACCTAAGTGTATTGCGTGTGTTCCGAGGCCATGTCTGTACATGCTAGGCTCGTCAACACCCGTTGTATGCGAACGTAAGAATCTATCACACCCGATCATCACGTGGTGCTTCGAAACGACGAACCTTCGCAACGGTGCACAGTTAGGGTGAACACTTTCTTGAAATTATTATAAGGGATCATCCTACTTGCTACCGTCGTTCTAAGCAAATAAGATGCAAAAACATGATAAACATCACATGCAATCAAATAGTGACATGATATGGCCAATATCATCATGCTCCTTTGATCTCCATCTTCGGGGCACCATGATCATCTTCGTCACCGGCATGACACCATGATCTCCATCATCATGATCTCCATCATTGTGTCTTCATGAAGTTGTCACGCCAACGATTACTTCTACTTCTATGGCTAACCGTTTAGCAACAAAGTAAAGTAAATTACATGGCGTTATTCAATGACACGCAGGTCATGCAAAATAATAAAGACAACTCCTATGGCTCCTGCCGGTTGTCATACTCATCGACATGCAAGTCGTGATTCCTATTACAAGAATATGATCAATCTCATACATCACATATATCATTCATCACATCTTCTGGCCATATCATATCACATATATCACTTGCTGCAAAAACAAGTTAGACGTCCTCTAATTGTTGTTGCAAGTTTTTACGTGGTTTGTAGGTTTCTAGCAAGAACGATTTCTTACCTACGTATGACCACAACGTGATTTGCCAATTTCTATTTACCCTTCATAAGGACCCTTTTCATCGAATCCGTTCCGACTAAAGTAGGAGAGACAGACACCCGCTAGCCACCTTATGCAACTAGTGCATGTCAGTCGGTGGAACCTGTCTCACGTAAGCGTACGTGTAAGGTCGGTCCGGGCCGCTTCATCCTACAATGCCGCCGAAACAAGAAACGACTAGTAGCGGCAAGAAGAATTGGCAACATCAACGCCCACAACTTCTTTGTGTTCTACTCGTGCATAGTAACTACGCATAGGCCTGGCTCATGATGCCACTGTTGGGAATCGTAGCATAATTTAAAATTTTCCTACGCTCACCAAGATGCATCTATAGAGTCTACTAGCAACGAGGGGAAAGGAGTGCATCTACATACCCTTGTAGATCGCGAGCGGAAGCGTTCCAATGAACGTGGATGACGGAGTCGTACTCGCCGTGATCCAAATCACCGATGACCGAGTGCCGAACGTACGGCACCTCCGCGTTCAACACACGTACGGTGCAGCGACGTCTCCTCCTTCTTGATCCAGCAAGGGGGGAAGGAGAGGTTGATGGAGATCCAACAGCACGACGGCGTGGTGGTGGATGTAGCGGGTCTCCGGCAGGGCTTCGCCGAGCTTCTCGAGAGAGAGAGAGGTGTTGCAGGGGAGGAGGGAGGCGCCCAAGGCTTAGATGTTGCTGCCCTCCCTTCTCCCCACTATATATAGGGCCAAGGGAGAGGGGGGGCGCAGCCTTGCCCCTTCCTTCAAGGAAGGGTGCGGCCAGGGGGGAGTCCTTCCCCCTCAAGGCACCTCGGAGGTGCCTTCCCCTTTTAGGACTCTCCCTTCTTTCTTATCTCTTGCGCATGGGCCTCTTGGGGCTGGTGCCCTTGGCCCATATAGGCCAAGGCGCACCCCTTACAGCCCATGTGGCCCCCCGGGGCTGGTGGACCCCCTTGGTGGACCCCCGGACCCCTTTCGGCACTCCCGGTACAATACCGATAAAGCGCGAAACTTTTCCGGCGACCAAAATAAGACTTCCCATATATAAATCTTTACCTCCGGACCATTCCGGAACCTCTCGTGACGTCCGGGATCTCATCCGGGACTCCGAACAACTTTCGGGTTTCCGCATACATATATCTCTACAACCCTAGCGTCACCGGACCTTAAGTGTGTAGACCCTACGGGTTCGGGAGACATGCAGACATGACCGAGACGCCTCTCCGGTCAATAACCAACAGCGGGATCTGGATACCCATGTTGGCTCCCACATGTTCCACGATGATATCATCGGATGAACCACGGTGTCGAGGATTCAATCAATCCGTATGCAATTCCCTTTGTCAATCGGTATGTTACTTGCCCGAGATTCGATCGTCGGTATCCCAATACCTTGTTCAATCTCGTTACCGGCAAGTCTCTTTACTCGTACCGCAATGCATGATCCCGTGACCAACGCCTTGGTCACATTGAGCTCATTATGATGATGCATTACCGAGTGGGCCCAGAGATACCTCTCCGTTTACACGAAGTGACAAATCCCAGTCTCGATCCGTGCCAACCCAACAGACACTTTCGGAGATACCCGTAATGCACCTTTATAGTCACCCAGTTACGTTGTGACGTTTGGCACACCCAAAGCACTCCTACGGTATCCGGGAGTTGCACGATCTCCTGGTCTAAGGAAAAGATACTTGACATTGGAAAAGCTCTAGCAAACGAAACTACACGATCTTTTATGCTATGCTTAAGTTGGGTCTTGTCCATCACATCATTCTCCTAATGATGTGATCCCGTTATCAGTGACATCCTATGTCCATAGTCAGGAAACCATGACTATCTGTTGATCAACGAGCTAGTCAACTAGAGGCTTACTAGGGACAGGTTGTGGTCTATGTATTCACACATGTATTACGATTTCCGGACAATACAATTATAGCATGAATAATAGACTATTATCATGAACACAGAAATATAATAATAACCATTTATTATTGCCTCTAGGGCATATTTCCAACAGTCTCCCACTTGCACTAGAGTCAATAATCTAGTTACATTGTGATGAATCGAACACCCATTGCGTCCTGGTGTTGATCATGTTTTGCCCTAGGGAGAGGTTTAGTCAACGGATCTGCTACATTCAGGTCCGTGTGTACTTTACAAATATCTATGTCTCCATTTTGAACACTTTCACGAATGGAGTTGAAGCGACGCTTGATATGCCTGGTCTTCCTGTGAAACCTGGGCTCCTTCGCAAGGGCAATAGCTCCAGTGTTGTCACATAAGAGAGTCATTGGGCCCGACGCATTGGGAATCACCCCTAGGTCGGTAATGAACTCCTTCATCCAGACTGCTTCCTGTGCTGCCTCCGAGGCTGCCATGTATTCCGCTTCACATGTAGATCCCGCCACGACGCTTTGCTTGCAACTGCACCAGCTTACTGCTCCTCTATTCAAAATATACACGTATCCGGTCTGTGACTTCGAGTCATCCGGATCTGTGTCGAAGCTAGCGTCGACGTAACCCTTTACGACGAGCTCTTCGTCACCTCCATAAACGAGAAACATATCCTTAGTCCTCTTCAGGTACTTCAGGATATTCTTGACCGCTGTCCAGTGTTCCTTGCCGGGATTACTTTGGTACCTTCCTACCAAACTTACGGCAAGGTTTACATCAGGTCTGGTACACAGCATGGCATACATAATAGACCCTATGGCCGAGGCATAGGGGATGACACTCATCTGTTCTATATCTTCTGCCGTGGTCGGGCATTGAGCCGTGCTCAATTGCACACCTTGCAATACAGGCAAGAACCCCTTCTTGGACTGATCCATACTGAACTTCTTCAATATCTTGTCAAGGTATGTACTCTGTGAAAGACCAATGAGGCGTCTTGATCTATCTCTATAGATTTTGATGCCTAATATATAAGCAGCTTCTCCAAGGTCCTTCATTGAAAAACACTTATTCAAATAGGCCTTTATACTTTCCAAGAATTCTATATCATTTCCCATCAATAATATGTCATCCACATATAATATGAGAAATGCTATAGAGCTCCCACTCACTTTCTTGTAAACACAGGCTTCTCCATAAGTCTGTGTAAACCCAAACGCTTTGATCATCTCATCAAAGCGAATGTTCCAACTCCGAGATGCTTGCACCAGCCCATAGATTGAGCGCTGGAGCTTGCATACTTTGTTAGCATTCTTAGGATCGACAAAACCTTCCGGATGCATCATATACAACTCTTCCTTAAGGAAGCCATTAAGGAATGCCGTTTTGACGTCCATCTGCCATATCTCATAATCATAGTATGCGGCAATTGCTAACATGATTCGGACGGACTTCAGCTTCGCTACGGGTGAGAAAGTCTCATCGTAGTCAACCCCTTGAACTTGTCGATAACCCTTAGCGACAAGTCGAGCTTTGTAGATGGTCACATTACCATCTGCGTCCGTCTTCTTCTTAAAGATCCATTTGTTTTCTATGGCTCGCCGCTCATCGGGCAAGTCAGTCAAAGTCCATACTTTGTTTTCATACATGGATTCTATCTCAGATTTCATGGCTTCTAGCCATTTGTCGGAATCCGGGCCCGCCATCGCTTCTTCATAGTTCGAAGGTTCACCGTTGTCTAACAACATGATTTCCAGGACAGGGTTGCCGTACCACTCTGGTGCGGAACGTGTCCTTGTGGACCTACGAAGTTCAGTAACTTGATCTGAAGCTTCATGATCATCATCATTAACTTCCTCCCCAGTCGGTGTAGGCACCACAGGAACATTTTCCCGCGCTGCGCTACTTTCCGGTTCGGAAGGGGTGACTATCACCTCATCAAGTTCCACTTTCCTCCCACTCAATTCTTTCGAGAGAAACTCCTTCTCTAGAAAGGACCCGTTCTTGGCAACGAAGATCTTGCCTTCGGATCTGAGGTAGAAGGTATACCCAATAGTTTCCTTAGGGTATCCTATGAAGACGCATTTTTCCGATTTGGGTTCGAGCTTTTCAGGTTGAAGTTTCTTGACATAAGCATCGCATCCCCAAACTTTTAGAAACGACAGCTTAGGTTTCTTCCCAAACCATAATTCATACGGTGTTGTCTCAACGGATTTAGACGGTGCCCTATTTAAAGTGAATGCGGCAGTCTCTAAAGCATAACCCCAAAATGAGAGCGGTAAATCGGTAAGAGACATCATAGATCGCACCATATCCAATAGAGTGCGATTACGACGTTCGGACACACCATTTCTCTGAGGTGTTCCAGGCGGCGTGAGTTGTGAAACTATTCCACATTTCCTTAAGTGTGTACCAAATTCGTGACTTAAATATTCTCCACCACGATCTGATCGTAAGAATTTTATTTTCCTGTCACGTTGATTCTCGACTTCACTCTGAAATTCCTTGAACTTTTCAAAGGTTTCAGACTTGTGTTTCATTAGGTAGACATACCCATATCTACTTAAATCATCAGTGAGAGTGAGAACATAACGATATCCTCCGCGAGCCTCAACACTCATTGGACCGCACACATCGGTATGTATGATTTCCAATAAGTTGGTTGCTCGCTCCATTGTTCCGGAGAACGGAGTCTTGGTCATCTTACCCATGAGGCATGGTTCGCACGTGTCAAATGATTCGTAATCAAGAGACTCCAAAAGTCCATCTGCATGGAGCTTCTTCATGCGCTTGACACCAATGTGACCAAGGCGGCAGTGCCACAAGTATGTGGGACTATCGTTATCAACTTTACATCTTTTGGTATTCACACTATGAACATGTGTAGCATCACGTTCGAGATTCATCAAGAATAAACCATTGACCTGCGGGGCATGACCATAAAACATATCTCTCAAATAAATAGAACAACCATTATTCTCAGATTTAAATGAGTAGCCATCTCGAATTAAACGAGATCCAGATACAATGTTCATGCTCAAAGCTGGCACTAAATAACAATTATTGAGGTTTATAACTAATCCCGTGGGTAGATGCAGAGGTAGCGTGCCGACGGCGATCACATCGACCTTGGAACCATTCCCGACGCGCATCGTCACCTCGTCTTTTGCCAGTCTCCGTTTATTCCGTAGTTCCTGATTTGAGTTACAAATATGAGCAACCGCACCGGTATCAAATACCCAGGAGCTACTACGAGTACTGGTAAGGTACACATCAATTACTTGTATATCACATATACCTTGGGTGTTGCCGGCCTTCTTCTTGTCCGCTAAATATTTGGGGCAGTTCCGCTTCCAGTGACCACTTCCCTTGCAATAAAAGCACTCAGTCTCGGGCTTGGGTCCATTCTTTGACTTCTTCCCGGTAACTGGCTTACCGGGCGCGGCAATTCCCTTGCCGTCCTTCTTGAAGTTCTTCTTACCCTTGCCCTTCTTGAACTTAGTGGTTTTATTCACCATCAACACTTGATGTTCCTTTTTGATCTCCCCTTCCGCTGATTTTAGCATTGAATATACCTCGGGAATGGTCTTTTCCATCCCCTGCATATTGTAGTTCATCACAAAGCTCTTGTAGCTTGGTGGAAGCGACTGGAGGATTCTGTCAATGACCGCGTCATCCGGGAGATTAACTCCCAGCTGAGACAAGCGGTTGTGCAACCCAGACATTCTGAGTATGTGCTCACTAACAGAACTGTTCTCCTCCATTTTACAGCTGAAGAACTTGTCGGAGACATCATATCTCACGACCCGGGCATGAGCTTGAAAAACCAGTTTCAGCTCCTCGAACATCTCGTATGCTCCATGTTTCTCAAAACGCTTTTGGAGACCCGGTTCTAAGCTGTAAAGCATGCCGCACTGAACGAGGGAGTAATCATCAGCACGCTGCTGCCAAGCGTTCATAACGTCTTGGTTCTCAGGGATTGGTGCTTCACCTAGCGGTGCTTCTAAGACATAATCTTTCTTGACAACTATGAGGATGAGCCTCAGGTTCCGGACCCAGTCCGTATAGTTGCTGCCATCATCTTTCAGCTTGGTTTTCTCTAGGAACGCGTTGAAATTGAGGACAACGTGGGCCATTTGATCTACAATACATAATGTAGAGATTTTAGACTAAGTTCATGATAATTAAGTTCATATAATCAAATTATTTAATGAACTCCCACTCAGACAGACATCCCTCTAGTCATCTAAGTGAAACATGATCCGAGCTCAACTAGGCCGTGTCCGATCATCACGTGAGACGGACTAGTCAAGATCGGTGAACATCTCCATGTTGATCGTATCTTCTATACGACTCATGCTCGACCTTTCGGTCCTCCGTGTTCCGAGGCCATGTCTGTACATGCTAGGCTCGTCAAGTCAACCTAAGTGTATTGCGTGTGTTCCGAGGCCATGTCTGTACATGCTAGGCTCGTCAACACCCGTTGTATGCGAACGTAAGAATCTATCACACCCGATCATCACGTGGTGCTTCGAAACGACGAACCTTCGCAACGGTGCACAGTTAGGGTGAACACTTTCTTGAAATTATTATAAGGGATCATCCTACTTGCTACCGTCGTTCTAAGCAAATAAGATGCAAAAACATGATAAACATCACATGCAATCAAATAGTGACATGATATGGCCAATATCATCATGCTCCTTTGATCTCCATCTTCGGGGCACCATGATCATCTTCGTCACCGGCATGACACCATGATCTCCATCATCATGATCTCCATCATTGTGTCTTCATGAAGTTGTCACGCCAACGATTACTTCTACTTCTATGGCTAACCGTTTAGCAACAAAGTAAAGTAAATTACATGGCGTTATTCAATGACACGCAGGTCATGCAAAATAATAAAGACAACTCCTATGGCTCCTGCCGGTTGTCATACTCATCGACATGCAAGTCGTGATTCCTATTACAAGAATATGATCAATCTCATACATCACATATATCATTCATCACATCTTCTGGCCATATCATATCACATATATCACTTGCTGCAAAAACAAGTTAGACGTCCTCTAATTGTTGTTGCAAGTTTTTACGTGGTTTGTAGGTTTCTAGCAAGAACGATTTCTTACCTACGTATGACCACAACGTGATTTGCCAATTTCTATTTACCCTTCATAAGGACCCTTTTCATCGAATCCGTTCCGACTAAAGTAGGAGAGACAGACACCCGCTAGCCACCTTATGCAACTAGTGCATGTCAGTCGGTGGAACCTGTCTCACGTAAGCGTACGTGTAAGGTCGGTCCGGGCCGCTTCATCCTACAATGCCGCCGAAACAAGAAACGACTAGTAGCGGCAAGAAGAATTGGCAACATCAACGCCCACAACTTCTTTGTGTTCTACTCGTGCATAGTAACTACGCATAGGCCTGGCTCATGATGCCACTGTTGGGAATCGTAGCATAATTTAAAATTTTCCTACGCTCACCAAGATGCATCTATAGAGTCTACTAGCAACGAGGGGAAAGGAGTGCATCTACATACCCTTGTAGATCGCGAGCGGAAGCGTTCCAATGAACGTGGATGACGGAGTCGTACTCGCCGTGATCCAAATCACCGATGACCGAGTGCCGAACGTACGGCACCTCCGCGTTCAACACACGTACGGTGCAGCGACGTCTCCTCCTTCTTGATCCAGCAAGGGGGGAAGGAGAGGTTGATGGAGATCCAACAGCACGACGGCGTGGTGGTGGATGTAGCGGGTCTCCGGCAGGGCTTCGCCGAGCTTCTGCGAGAGAGAGAGAGGTGTTGCAGGGGAGGAGGGAGGCGCCCAAGGCTTAGATGTTGCTGCCCTCCCTTCTCCCCACTATATATAGGGCCAAGGGAGAGGGGGGGCGCAGCCTTGCCCCTTCCTTCAAGGAAGGGTGCGGCCAGGGGGGAGTCCTTCCCCCTCAAGGCACCTCGGAGGTGCCTTCCCCTTTTAGGACTCTCCCTTCTTTCTTATCTCTTGCGCATGGGCCTCTTGGGGCTGGTGCCCTTGGCCCATATAGGCCAAGGCGCACCCCTTACAGCCCATGTGGCCCCCCGGGGCTGGTGGACCCCCTTGGTGGACCCCCGGACCCCTTTCGGCACTCCCGGTACAATACCGATAAAGCGCGAAACTTTTCCGGCGACCAAAATAAGACTTCCCATATATAAATCTTTACCTCCGGACCATTCCGGAACCTCTCGTGACGTCCGGGATCTCATCCGGGACTCCGAACAACTTTCGGGTTTCCGCATACATATATCTCTACAACCCTAGCGTCACCGGACCTTAAGTGTGTAGACCCTACGGGTTCGGGAGACATGCAGACATGACCGAGACGCCTCTCCGGTCAATAACCAACAGCGGGATCTGGATACCCATGTTGGCTCCCACATGTTCCACGATGATATCATCGGATGAACCACGGTGTCGAGGATTCAATCAATCCGTATGCAATTCCCTTTGTCAATCGGTATGTTACTTGCCCGAGATTCGATCGTCGGTATCCCAATACCTTGTTCAATCTCGTTACCGGCAAGTCTCTTTACTCGTACCGCAATGCATGATCCCGTGACCAACGCCTTGGTCACATTGAGCTCATTATGATGATGCATTACCGAGTGGGCCCAGAGATACCTCTCCGTTTACACGAAGTGACAAATCCCAGTCTCGATCCGTGCCAACCCAACAGACACTTTCGGAGATACCCGTAATGCACCTTTATAGTCACCCAGTTACGTTGTGACGTTTGGCACACCCAAAGCACTCCTACGGTATCCGGGAGTTGCACGATCTCCTGGTCTAAGGAAAAGATACTTGACATTGGAAAAGCTCTAGCAAACGAAACTACACGATCTTTTATGCTATGCTTAAGTTGGGTCTTGTCCATCACATCATTCTCCTAATGATGTGATCCCGTTATCAGTGACATCCTATGTCCATAGTCAGGAAACCATGACTATCTGTTGATCAACGAGCTAGTCAACTAGAGGCTTACTAGGGACAGGTTGTGGTCTATGTATTCACACATGTATTACGATTTCCGGACAATACAATTATAGCATGAATAATAGACTATTATCATGAACACAGAAATATAATAATAACCATTTATTATTGCCTCTAGGGCATATTTCCAACAGCAAATCCACCGAAAACAAACCGAATCTCACAAGATCCATCGGAGACACACACTCCGATAATGTTAAACGTATCGCCGGGGCAGGGCAAAGCAGAGAGAACATTACTTCATCTTCAAGAAGCCATCGCCGTCTCGCCTTCCTAAACTGGATATAAACCCTAACGAAACTCGAAAAAACACCTAAAAGAGTAGGATCCCTCCTGTTGGCAATGGTCGAGATCCAACGCACTTTCATGGACATAAGGCCACAGTAGGCAAGGAAAATCGGCGATGGCGCCGACGGAAGGCAGGAAAACCCTAGTCGCCTTGGGAGCCTCTCGTGGAGGAGGAAAATGATTGGACAACTCTGATGTAGATGTTGATCACCTAAGGGGTTCCTTGATAGAGAACACTAGTGGAAAAATACTTGTATTACTCACGTAGAAACACTACAATCATTCTTATAAAGTTGTACCACAGCATCATTTCCTGAAGCAAGCCATACTATAATGTGGCCGCTGGTTCTACTATAATACGAGAATTTGGTTGTTCCATGAGTTGTATGATCTCACGAACAATGAAGGTATACTGAGATCTGTCCATATCTTCCTTCCTCAATAGATCAATGGCCTCCAAGCAATCGGGCTCAATAACAAAACGAAGATCACTCCATTGCAAGGCAAGCAAGAAACCTCCCTTAATTTATTTTTTTGTGGTTTTTGAAATTATTCGATGTTGCCCTACCTTTTTCTTGTTCTCATACTAAAAAAACAAGGATATGAAATATGTTTGTCATCTTCAGTTCTATAGGACTAAAGAACATTTTTTTTACTGCCACAACAACATATCAATTTTTCATTCGCAAAAAAAATATGATTTTTCAAATGTTTTTGAGTCCTGAAACTTCATCATGGTGCAAATGAATATTTAGAACAGAAAAGGTCTATGAATTGCAATTCTACAAATCAAACAACCATAGATGAAAAAAGTGTGAAGTTTCCTTTTTCACCTTTTTATACTGCTAGGTAAATAATAGAGAATTTCTTTTTTTTAGAGCAGCACGCAAAAGCCATCTTATATCTGATATTTATCATCGAAAATAGTAGCGGGAGAACAAGACGCAAAACAACTTGTAAAGAAATTACACCGAAAATCATATTGATCATCTTCTTCCTTCACTTGTCCGTCATTTTGCCAGACTGAACAGATAGTAAGGGATAGGGACACATGCAAACGTCCTCGCCATACAAGGCTTTAAAGACCACAATAACCTCTGGCCGCTAACAACAAGATCTAGTAGTTGTTGAAAAAAAATAGTTGGGGCAGCACCCCATATAGCGCGGGCTTGAAATCATCCACCATCAATCCTTGCATTGAAAAAAAAAAACAGATGATATGTCAAAAAACTTAAATCACCATCACCGTGAATGCTCTTGCAAGCCTCTACAATTTATTTGAAATAGTTTTAAATCAAAGGAACCCTCCATTTTATAGTATTCTCTTTGAAACATTGCTGACTTTATTAGCAACGCAAGAACAACTAAGGGAGTGGTTTCTTAGCTCTTGTAGGTCCTATTTCCCGTAGGTTTGGTTCTCTAGCAGCATCCACAGATGATGATGGCGATGATGCGTTAGAATAAGGTCTCCCCATCCTTTTCCTACCTCGAGAATGTCTGATCCAGCACAGACGAAGGGCCTGTGAGGGTAGGTATTGCCAAACTTGTTGGCTCTCTTCAGATATTGACAATTTGTGTGTCAGTCGGAAGAAGCAATTGACCGTCTCGTGGTTTGACGGCTTCGATCCCTTCTTTCAAGTTGTTTTGTGTTGCGCGGAAATGTTTTCTTGACTGTTACTAGATCTTATTTCTGGCGACGACTAGTTATTGCATATGGGACATTTGCACATGTTTCTTTTCTTAATTGCTGGTTCAACATATTTTTTAGACTGCGACATACAATCAAATGAGGAAGACCCACCAGTATGATTTTTTATATAACTTTTTTTTGGTAGTTTTTGGTCTCATTGTCTTTCCAGTTGTACCGTCTATTATTATCATTCATAATTATATAATCATTTTATTCCAATTGTGGCCATTGATAATTAAATATAATCGTTTTATTCCCCAGAAAAAAATATAATCATTTTATTTCAATCTATTCACATGGCACTGATTGCTTCAATCGGAGCGCCTATGATCGAGCCCTAAAATCACTGGCGTGCAGGACGGACAAAAGGCTTGCGGAGTTGAGCAATGATGCTCATCTCATAAGCACATTCCTTTCTACATGGTAGAAAAAATAACGATTCTCTATTCTTCGGTGATCGTCCAGGCATTTCTATTGCGTGACCTGAAAAGCACGTAAAGTGCAATGCATTTCTACACGATTGTGCTAAACCCACGTCGTGACAAGTAGAATATGCAGTTAAGAAAGTAATGTGGCACGGCGACCATATGCAGACCGATTAGTATTCAACCATCAACCAAAAAAGCAGATAGGAAATCACAACAAAGGGCGAAACTTCAAATATCCCAGTTTGATTTTCAAATATGTACGAGACGGAATTCACATTAACCAAACCAAAACGTTTTCCCTCCGGGTTATTTCCTGTTTCTCCCTCGCAGAATTCCCCGGAAGTTTAGCGCGCAAACCCGGTTTAATTCCATACAGATGGGTTTTCCCCCATCTTTTCTTACAAGCAACTCCGGTTCCAAATGTGAAGTTTTAACTTAGGTTGCCTCCGCAGGGGGCTGGCTACATCCGAGGAGAGTGCATTTGTCGATACGATGAGCCCTCGGGCGATCTATTCTCGGGCGACGACCTGCCGAGGCCGATCCACTGCCCAAAGAGTCTCCTTGGTGCAGGTGCGGGTGTGGATTCTGATGCGCCGTGGGACTGCTGTGAGCTCCACCAGCTCGTCTCGCAGTCGACCGGCATCAATGGGTACGGCGCGAAGCGATCGCGCTCCCAGGCATAGAATCGGCTTCCTCCAGCTTCATCGGTATCCATTGAACTATGGCCAGATGAACCCGGTGGGAATAGGCAAAATGTTGGGTTCTCCGGTTGAGGTGGTGGAGGGGCAGGTCGCATGCCTCCTGATCTATGAGCTCCAGCAAAAAGGCTGGATGATGAACTCTGAGTGTACTGTTCGTTGATGTTGCCATGTGCCCTCATGAACTGAGGTACCAGAGGAGGAACATTAGGAGCTCTAGATCTAGAGCCAGATCTGAAAAGAAAAAAGAAATCATCACGCATTGATATTCATGCATCACAAGCTGCATCATACTGCAATAATTCCTGCTATAACAAAATAGTTTAATTCTCAAGGGATACTTAGGAAAATGTTATTGTTTGTAAATGGTCTTAGCCTTAGACTAGTCTAGTTTCAGACTTCCAGACTACCTGACTCATATTACGCCATAGCATGTGCAACCAACATAGCATAACTTCGAAAACCTCAGGAGATTTGGATAAAGCTGACATGGTAGAGGAAACAATGCAACAGCATCAAATGTACTCCCTCCGTCCCATAATATAAGAGCGTTTTTTACACTAGTGTAGTGTCAAAAACACTCTTATATTATGGGACGGAGGGAGTAGGTCACAGTAAATGCACATGTCACAGCATCCTTTTTAGGGTAATACTAGCATAACACCCGTGCATTGCTACGGAACTACAGAATAATTGAAGTTGTATTGGATTAGCAGTATGCAACAACCAATGGACTTGCAACACTGCAAAGAAAAACTCAAGCAAGCACGCAACATTGCACCTGCGTAACTGCACAGACATGGCAGCACTGACATTACTTATAAAATGCTTTCCCATTCAAAACATGAGCGAGGTAGTGGTTTTGTTGGTTTGATTGTGTGGTTTGAGGCTCCCCAACTGCATTATTTTTTAGTGCTTCATTTATAAATAAAAAAATCAAACCGGAGGGCTCTGGTGGGTTCTAATGGATGAGGAAGATTGGACTGGAGTGGGGAGTGAAGTCACTGCCACCACCACCAACTCCAATTTATAATAAGATAGTAGAGTGCTTCCAACCAACAACTTTTGGTTGTTAAGTTTAGATGACGTTACAATAAGCATACTGCCTCTGTTCCTAAATGGATGGTGTTTTAGAAAGCATGCAGTCAGACCTCTCAATCTTTGACATCTGATTAACAAAAAACTAGTTCTATTGATTAGGTGCAAATGGTACCATTAGATTCACCATGAAGAACTGTTTTGCAGTGTAAAAGAATTGATCCCCTATTTACATATTTATACAGAAGTAATGGTCGAAGTAATGTTTGAAACTATTCAAGTTCAGAAACATCATCTGTTTTAGCGAGTTAATATTTTGATAAAAGCACAAATGCAATATATTTTTAAGTGTCTTTTCAGTTATCAAAGCAAGGCCATACGGGCATCAACAGTACTGTAGTCTCTTATGTTACCCCTAATAAAACATCAAATCTCGAGAGAACATGATGCATATCACATCTCAAGACAAAATGATTCCACGGAGCACTTTTCAGTTTTCTGTTTCATTGTCTCATATATGTCATTGTGCCTAAGTTATCCATATTCCCAAGCTATCTCATGCATGAAATACAGCTCCATTCTCCATCACCAAAAACACTAGATGGCAACGCTAGAGACAGACAACATCACAGTATGGACATGCCCTAATAGTATGTCATGAGAGCAGAAATAGACAAGAGGTTACCCATTACTGAAGTACGATGGAGAAACAACAGATCCTCGACGTTGGCTATCACCATCCACCCTTGCAGCCCTCATTGATCCAAAAGGGACCCCTGGCTGCTCCGTCACCCCGTTATTGCTGTTGGATTGCACATAGGAATGGGGCAGATGCGCCCAATGGTTATGATGGAAGTCAGTGGGTTGCACCGTTTGCAAGGGCCTACCATCTGATGGGCCAGCCAGGTGATTCCAGTGATCATGATAAGCGGAACCATCCATAGTTCTCTCAGGGACATGGGAGCTTGATGATGATGCCAGCGATGGAAGAGGATGCAAGTATGCCACATATGGGCAAGGATGTGCCCCTGGTGCAGCAGATACAGATAGATTCTCCGGAAACACATGCTGTCCCATAAAGTCATGAACTGCATGAAATATATCCAGACATGTTTAGACCTCAACATAACTTAAACTTACAAATAGATGTCATTTGAATAAGAACTTACAAGTAACTGGGGGTGGTGATTCTCCTTCCCTGGCAGGAGAGGGTAAAACATTTAGCAACATAAGAGAATAATAACATAACTTTCCAATATGCTGAAAACTTTAATATAAATATGACATAACCATGATCTCTGAAACTACATCGTACAGAACAAGTGTGATACAGCAACAGATATCCATTCAATGCGGTATATGTTGACTGACTGATACTGGCATTGAGAGATGACAGGAATGACTGTTCCCAATATTGTCAACCATTAGAGTGGCCGGTGCTTTGGCTAAAATTATGTCTGCTGTAGATAGACTGTATCACTATGTCAGTATGGTTTGTAAACTATTACATGCACTATGCACGTCAGAAGATCCATGTATACTCAGCCACTATGAAGATTGCCAATAACCTCATGCAGAATGACAGGGTTAAGCCTATCCAGAGTTGCACATTGTTAGTCCCTTCATCGCAAAAGGATAAACTGACAAAGGTATTCATCTGATTTTATCGGATCACTTTAATAGATTGTAGAGTAGACACAACAGAGTTCTAAGTTACCATTTTCATCTTAGTCTCCAAACAGTAAACGGACAAGTGTAACATTAGCCAGTATAAATACAACATCTAGTGAAAATAAATAACAGGAACTAGCTATGGCCCCACATTTTTCTACATGAGCAAGATACGATAGGTGAAATATTTGAGCTACTAGACCTGTGCTACAAATTTACAGGACAAAAGTAAGACCTTTATATAAAAGCTATCTGTCCAACCATGGATGCATGGAAACTAACTCTGTGGAGAGTTATTATACGATCAAAAATGATAATTTGGAGTATAGAACATACTCAAAGAATGATGGAAGCTGTGCTAAGCGACCAAATGGACACCAATGAAAACGAAATGGCTGCAGATTCAAGATATATATTTGTCAGAATGGGCATGCAGGAATAAATGCAAAGATATAATGAACAAGTAACTACCTTCTCGTCAGGAAAAAAAAGTACGGAAGTTAAAATAAGACAGCAAACAAACAATCAAGAATAAAAGAACTCAGATGATTTACAAATAGGCTGCACAACTGTTTCGGAAAAATACAATAATGACGCATAGACATGCAGGGAAGTTGAATAAGCAGAAAGAACATAGGTCACAGGTCTACACTGGTTTCGCTCATGGGAGCTTGATGATTAAGATGAATAAACAGTAAACTAAGATGTCTGGACACAAGATGAACCACCTTGAAAGGAGACAAAAGAATATTTTTCTATGATGTTAAACTAAGACAGGGTCAAAATTGGGGCATAAGAACGTTGCTCTGTAAGTGCACGACTAAGGCATGGTCTCGGCAATATTGTATCAAAGTCATAATAGCATGGTATTGTATCAAATTCATGATAGCATGATAACTCTGGTTACGGAATTCACCAGCGACCTATCAGATCAGTGTTAAAAGACTTTGGTGGTGAAGAAACCCACAAGGCAATCAAATGTTTCCAGCAAAAATATGTACGAGCTAAAGCTTGTGTTATTAGAGGAATAGAAGGCATAGCAAATTTTGCAAAAATGGCAAGTATCTACAAAACAAATGGTCAAATAATCAAGCATGGTCAAGTGTCAACCATTTGAGTGCAGACAAACTGAATATTGCTAGGTAAACAGAACATAACTAAAATTTCGAACACAAGAAAATTGTGTTGCAAACAATGAACATTGCCGGCTAGAAAAAAATACAGATCACTACTTCAACAACGATTTCATAATATTCAACAAATCAAATTCACATGGTCACGTACCATCTCAGAGTAACTAACATCATAAAGGTCCTCTTCATGAGCCCACTCATCCATGTTAATATCATGTGAGGGGCGGGAACCATTTGCATACAGCCAATTCCCTTTCTCAATTTTGCGGCAGTTCGGGCATTGCATAACTCCTTTGGCATTGAATGCCGATCCAATGCAATCTGAAAACATTGACACTCAGAGATTAAATAATTTGCAGTCCAAACAAATGGCATCCATAACATGCCCCTCCATGTTTAACTGACATGTGGGTCCAGGGCCCTGATGTCAATGAGACATGGAAATGATTTTTTTTCCTTTGAATAAACCAAAGAACAACAAACAGTATAATTAAGGAGCACTGCTTTAAGGTTGGTTAAAGCATAGTACAGTATCATGACGAGAACAGAATAAGTAGTATTGCATTAAACCATGTAGTTGCACTTCTGCACCCCAAAGGGCCACCATAACCATATCCCCTTGCACAAAACTGCTTCTCAGAGTCTAATCTTACCTTACATACTTCACACTGTTGGAGTTAACCATGTTGTCTAAGTGTTCTGTCATGTTTCATTGTGATGCATGGCACTGTTACCATATAGAGGCAGGGTGGTGGTCAACTAAGTTCTTGTTAGTTGCATGTGTGGCCTCGTGGCCCAGAATCAGATCAGTAAAGAGCAAAGTGTGCGCATTGCTGGCGAATCAGCAGACATTAGTCGAGTGCATATATGCACATGTTGCTAGAATTAGTCATGACTCATGTGTTAAATAAACCCGTAATTAGTGCATGCAGTGGAGATGTGGCCTGACTGTATGTGTTAGTGTCAGGCTACATCTTATATGCATGCAATGTGTTCGAGTTATATGGCCTTTGAGTGAGAAGAGGCTGTGCTAGTGCTGAAACTATGCAGGAGTGAAGTAAGTGAAGAGCCATGCTCAGATCAAGTAGTTGTGGACTCAATTGTGTGCTGTTTCCTTAAAAAAAAAGGAGTTGCAACCATTTGTAATTGTTGCGTGAGATGATAAATCCATTACGGTATCATACTGAGATCAACATTCACAATAAATCCATTACAGTATCATAGTATGCTAGTGATGATATATGTGTGCTTCCTCGGTTAAGTTAACATTCACAATAAATCCATTACAGTATCATACTGAGATCAACAGCCAACCCAGACTGCTTGATGAAACCACCAGGTTCACTACTACTGAAGTTTTGAGTATCGTCTTTAAGGCCCTCTAGGTTTTAACTTTAATTTTAGCAATTTCGTGGTAATGTATAAATCTCATCAAGATCAGCCTCCAAAGTCCACACTTCCAACAAAATTTAATGACAGCTGGCTGAAAAGCCCAGAAATTTCCAGAAAAGGGAGCACATTTTACATCAAATTCTTGTTGAATCTAGACAAATCAACCTTATTCCGCCGGAATAACAAAGAGGCTAGGTTAATCGAGACACAATTACCAAATCCAGTCCCCCAAACTGCAATTTCCTATCGAGCCTGAGTAAGATAACGCAACATAGGCTCCCAAAACCTACCGCACCGGGATACTGGAACTTCGTCTGAGGTCAGAACAGCGTGAAATGATCGCAATTCAGCCAAATACCCACAAATAAATATCATTCCGAAGCTCCTTCACATCAGAATCGCCGGCCCAGTCATAATCCCAAAAATAGCATCGCATAATTCAGTGCAATAACGCATCAACAGATCGGACCATAGCCCCTTACCGAGGTGGAACTCGTGGCCGCACTGCAGCCTCGCCATGGACCTCTCCGCGCTGGCGGCAACGACCGCGTCAAGGCAGATCGAGCACGACACCGCCGCCTTCTCCTCCTTCCCGCCAGAGCCCTCCTCCGCCTCGAGGGGCTCCTCCTCCCTCGGCTCCGCCCCGGCCCCCATCCCCCCCGTGCTCCTCCTCACCCGTCCACCAACCAGTTCTTGGCCGGATCCCACCAAATCCTCGGCGATAGAGGGCTCCAAACGGCCGGCCCGGCGAGGGCGAGACTGTCACGGCGCCGGAATCGACTCCCCGCGCCTCGGGGATCGCACGCGCGCTCTCCTCGGGTTCCTCGCGCCCTGTCCAATCGCGAGGGATGCCTCCTCCTCCGTCCCCTTCCTCTCTCTTCTCTATCTCCTCGCCTCCACGAGAAATTAGAAAGAAAGAAACTCTGGGGGAAAACAGAAGAGAGGAGGGGAATAAAAATGGCTGTTTTGGGATGAAAGCCCTCCCGGAGTATGGTATTTGCACTTGTCCGCTTAGTAGGTGGTTCACGCTTCACTGTAGCCGCTTTAGAAGGATTTTTTTCTAAAAGAATATTTTAATTCTACTCTAAAATTTCAGCAATGACGTAGTACGTACCCATCCTATCGTCTACAGCATGAACGATTAGGAGATGGGCAATGCTAGCCGCCGATCGACCGGTCAGAATATCAAATCGGTGACCCTCGGAGCCGCGTGATCAAAGTCGCATGAAGATGCAACTCCGTCGTTTCTCGAGTGTCACCCATGGAGCGAGAAAATCTTGTGTGTCTCTTTCCAAGGCTCGCGCATGGAATAGCTAGCCGCTGACATGCTCCTCCATTGACAGCCATGACTGTCGCACCCTGTCTCAACAGCACCATTTTCCTGCTTCTAGCACGGCTGACAGCAGAGCGCCCGCTGGCGTTGCTCCTTCATCCACGGCCAAGATTGTCCACCGAGGGCCCATGGTTGCTCACCGTCTCAACAGCGCCCCACGACCTCGCAGCACGTTGGCTCGACGCAGTTGCTGTCGCGGCTCTAGTGTCACCGGTTGCAACCCCTGTTACCGATTCCAACTCCTCGCATGATGGGTCGCATCATTTTGTAGGCACCGATGCAGCTCCACACGTCACTGGTCCCAGCTCTCGATGTGCATGGTTGTAGCACTGCCGATGACGGGCGGCAGCATCCTGCAGGCACAAATGTGACTTCGTGTGTCACCAGTTCCAGTTCCCAGCTTACACATCCGTAGCACTGTCGACGGCGAGGCGCAGCATCCTGTCGACACCGATGTAACTCTGCGTGTGACTTGTTCTAGCTCCTGGCATGCACGGTTCCATCTCCCAACGTACACGGTTGTAACACCACCAGCGTACACGGTTCCAGCACATCCTTGTAGTAACATCGTCGTCGGTCGGTTCCAGAATGCGGTGACCATGGTCGCAGCATCGCCGAGAGCCTGTTCCATCATGTGGTTGTAACGTCTCGGCCAAGCCCATCGATTCACCCATAGATTCCGGGCCATTGCGTTTGGGATCTAGACTGGCCCCACATACCACCACTAGTCTTTCATGCGCACTTTGTCCTCACCCCGTGCGCACTCGAGATCAACTTCTCAGTCGATCATCCATCCTCAAATTGCTACAGGCCAAGCACGTTTTACTTTGAGATTCCTTTTGGATGGGCTCCCGAAGAAGAAGGTGCATCTTGTTTACATGAGTAGTCTATCATTCCTATTAAGTTAGGATGTCATATGCACCCCTCCCTCCCTCAAAGGAACCGATGTCCTTGTCGGACCAACAAAACGTTTCCTCTTGACACACGTATGTGCACGCCAGTGCTAGCATCCACATGTGCCCCATGTATGCATCACCTACGTGCACACGCCCGTGTAACCGTGAGGGTTGGATCTTATACCAATTATAACGCCCCGGTCAAACCCATCGGTTCCTGGTAGTTGCGCATGGGTAGACTGGCCCCACATACCAACACTAGTCTTTCCAGCGCACTTTATTCTCACTCGTGTGCATCCGGGATCAACTTCCCAGTCGGTGACCCATCCTCAAATTGCTCCAAGCCAAGCACGCTTAACTTTGAGATTTCTTTTGGACGGGCTCTTTGCAAAAAAGGCGCCTTTATATGAATAGTTTATCGTTCCTATTAAGTCGGGATGTCATAGTGGTCCTCTGCCATGATGCTCGACCACGGTTGTAGCATGGCGACCTCATTGCATATGGTTCCCTCCTAGCAGTTGTCATGGCCGGTGGCAGCAGCGGGTGCTTTGGCGGTAGCTTTGTAGCCACGCCCACAACAAGAGGAGGAGGATGAGGAGGAAGTAGGCGGTGGCCATGGTCCTTGCCAATTTAGACAGGTGTGGTAAAAAAGTGGAGAGAAGCTGCTCTTCTTATCCACTGCCATTAAAAACTACATGCGCCGGGGAGGAGGATGAGTAGGAAGGTAATGACGCGCAGACATGGCATCTACAGTGACGATCGGCTCGTCGGAGTCACTCAATTTGGTTACTGGAAAGAAAAGATGAAGTGAGTGAGAGAGAGGGGGGATAATAGTCGGGAAATAGACTGACGCATGAGGGGAAAATAACAAAGATGCCACCACACGTGCGTGGGCCCAGATTATGCTGGTGTCTATGGGTGGCCCGACAAAGACGAGATTGGTAGCCTGATCATGATCGATTACCTTAGTAGATTGCCATCGAAAGCGAGAACAATGGCTTGTCTTTTTCATCAAAGACGATAGTGTCATTGCTGCGATTAGTATTTTGTCATACTTGTTGTCTACCTAAGATGACATCGGCAAGTCGCTTTCACTTAGTACGATTGAAGGATCTCATTCGCGGCATGGATGATAGGAAACTACCGTTCCCTCTCCTCAGACAAGAAGTTTATTTTACACCCTCCACCCCTAGTCACTCTCATGCCAATGCTCGTGTCATTTCTCCTTTTAGCCCCCAAATGTCATGTGTGGTCACGGAGGACATCCTCCCCGCATCCCTCGGTTCACTGTGGTAAGAAGGTGTGTCAACAGACTCCACCCCAACAGGCTTCCAGGTCACTGCCTCTGTACATAGTTAGTCCACCAGCCCCCTACTTGTCATGGAAGCTGCAACAACAACCATTCCGGATGGCATAACATTATTATGTTCTGATCATTAGTTGCTTATAATTATGTAGTTCTCTATGATCTGATTATGCAAGCGTCACCATAAACGCCACACGAGTTCGCCACCACTCCCTGGTTTTGCAGGGTGGGTAGTTTACCTTACATCATGGTGGTTGAACGATGTATTAGCACGACCCGATACTTCAGACTCCACCACAGTCGCTCATGTAGATAGGTTCATTTGGTAAGTCAATAAAAGGTGGGAAAATTAAGATAGTATTCAAGAGAAAATGATGAGAAAAACCAAAGATATATGAGGGAAACAATCATAATGGAGAGAGGGAGAGGGAGGGTGTACATAAGGTTGGGTGAAGTGTTTTATTCGGCAGGAAAAAGAACCTTACGTTTTTAAGCAGTATAGACATTCATGCATAAATAATATTGAGGTCATGTGTTTTGTCTACTATTTTTCGTATTGTTCTGAGTATATAAGTTATAATTCATTTTTTGCGAATAGTTATAATCATCTTCTAATCTTATAGAATTAAAGACAAATGTGTTATAGTTAAACAAAACAAACAATTAGAATGACGATAAATGGTTATGACAATGAATATGAAATTTGACCTTGAATTGTTTCATGTTCTTGCCTATCTTGTATGTGTTTCTAAGACGATTCACGTAGGAGGGGTTTCTTCTTCTCCTTTCATCGCCGATTTGATTGATAGTTATACTCCCTCTATACATATATATAGGGCCTAATGCGTTTTTGGGGCTAACTTTGACCATATGTTAGAGCAATAATATATGACATGGAAGTTACACAAAGCATACCATCAAATTCGTATGTGAAAGGAGCTTCCAATGATATAACTTTTACATTATACATCTCATATACTATTAATCTTATCAATAGTCAAAGGCACTCTCGAAAAATGAATTAGGCCCTATATATATGGATCAAGGGAGTATCTTACATGCCATGCAAGCGACTCAAAGAAAGATGGCCATTCGCTTGTTTGAAGTTCTTAATAGTACTCAAATTAAATGAATTTACACTGTTATAAAGACAGACGGATATCAAGTATCGATTCCCGAGCTCAAATGCATCCTCGTGAACAGTAAAATAAAAAACAATCATATTGTTTTGGAAAAAAATCAACAAACATTGTTGAATGTTGTACGTAAGTACAAATTTCCGTTAGAAAAAGATTCCTAATGCTCCGGTTTAAAAAAATCAATGCTTCAAAAAGACAAGTTTTGAAAGTATTTTGTAATGTTCATTTCTTTTTTCCAGATCTCCACGAATGTGATTTTATCACGAATATTTACACGCGAGATGAAGGATGAAAACTAAGCAAAGTTTGTTGTAAAAAGATCAGAATTTCTTTTGAATTGTTTTTCCTTTCTTTGATTTTTGCTGTTCATAGAGGAGCACTTGAACTCGATATCAAAAGGGCACTTTGCAAGACAGTACCACTTCTTGCTTATAACATGTACTAGGCCCTAACTCGGATTTGTTAACAATGCACAGCGGTTTGGCTTCACTTCTCTCCGGAAGAAGAGAGAAATGCAACACCTGTGGAGTAGCATCCAAGTAAGAACCACGTCGCGATTACAGAAAATACAGAGCGTTTGGATGCAAAAGCTAAAGCTGCCGCTTCTTGCGTTGCGTGGTCCGAGAGCGCACTCGGCCGCCCATCACCTGCAACATACCGCCACCCGTGCCCGTCTGATCCGAATCCGACGCGTCACAAAACAGCCTACCAGCAGAGTGTCAGACAACAGCTATCCGTGGGGTGGGGGGAAGGGAAACGGCGGGCGTTGGCTTGCCCGCACCGAAACGCGAGTTCCGGGTCGTCCGCCCGCTTTTGGTGGACCAGCTACGTCAGCGGTAGTTCTTGGTGGCTGGCAGTGGCACCGACGTGAACGCTGCCCAGATTTGACTCGCAAAGACGGCCAGTGGGGGAGATGCTTAGGGAGGTGCTTAGAAAAATAAATCGGGTTTTTTTGAAGACACTTAGTTAAGCGTCTACCTTGTACAAATAAGCATCGGTGCTTAAGGAAATCCTGGTTTATTTCTTTAAGTACCTCTCATAAGCACCTCCCATTGTACAAGGCCTCAGGAACCAGGTGCGCGTGTTGTACCTGGTCAAAGCAAAGTTGAGAGGCCTTTTACAGTTTTTAGGCATCTGCCGACCCATAAACCAGCCGGACTGCCTGCAATGCTTTGTTACGCAAAAAAAAAAAGAAAACCGGGTTTGTATTTGTTCGTTGGATGATCTGGACGTCTTTTCCTCGTAAAACTGAAAGCAAATCGTGGGCTTCGGGGACATCCGGACCTGCAGCGACGCGCGTTTCTGATAACTCTAGCCCATCAAAAATCCTCTCGTGTCTAAAAAAATAAATCAAAAACCCTCTCTCTCTCGTCCGCACCTTTTTCTGCCGGTGCCACTCTAGAGTGTCGCCGCATTCATGCCGGCCTAGAGCAGACGCGACCTCTCACCGGAGCCGACATTGAAGCGGTGCGTCAGCCCAGAGCGTCGCCCGCTGCACGCGCCTTCGCTTCGCAGTGAAACGCCATCCGTCCGCCTACCTCTATTAAACAAGCGTGTCCGCCGAGGCACCTATTCCGGCGCCCCGAGCACCACCCGCGCCCCAAGCACCACCCGTCCGTCCGCATCCTGGCTGACATTAAACACCCCGCCTCTTGGCGCCTAGCATCCTCCCGCTACTTAAACGCGGCCAAAGCCTCGGGCAACAGCCGCACCACGTCTCCGCCCTCCATCTCCTCTTTGCAGCACACACGCCATGGCTTCGAACTCCAAAACCCTATGGGACGGCCTCTCCGATGAGTAGAAGATCTGTGCTTCGAGCAGGCGAAGGCTATTTCCCCCCTCTCACTGGAGCATTTAGCTCTGCGGCTCATAGCGAGCCGGTGAGCTTGCTGCCTGACATGGGAAAGATATGTCATGGGAAACGGGCTCTACCACATGCGGTAATGGATTATGTTAGAGTAACCTAGTCTAGTCCAATATTGTTTAGTTGAAATATGTCCGAAATGTAAATGTTTTTTCCCGGTTTATATGAAAATAATCCCGTTTGCATGAATTTCGTCCGGTCTATTGAAATCCGCTTTGAAATGTATGTGGGCATGGTTGGATGGCCGGCTCCCACATCAGTGTCCGTGGACTGGTCCCCACTAGTCCGTGGACGGATATGCTGTTCAATTTAGGGGTCGGTGTAACATCCCAAAATTCTAAATTTTGGAATGTTATAATAAATAGATAGATTTGATTGTTTGTTTGATTGTGGTGTGATTGATTGAGTGAAATTCGAAACTTTTTGAAAGTTAAATGAGAGGGAATAAAAGGTCTTTCCCAAACTTTCATTTTGCTTTTATGATCTCCGTAAATTCAAATTTTTTTCACCACAAAACCCTATAGAGAAGATGACATGACTTCTTCCATTTATTTAAATGACAAGGGGTGTTGAAAATATTTGAATTTCATTTGAAAATATTTCCAATTCAGAAACTTCAAGCAACTCAATGATTTTCATGAGAGAAGATAAAATGACTTCTTCAAAACATATGAAATATGAGTTGGAAGTTTAAAAGGATCTAATTTAAAGTCCTTTTGGAAATTATTTTCAATTTGGAGTATTTGGGTTTTATTCAAATTATTTTTCTCCAAAATAAAAATATATGGAAAATAGGGTAACATGATTCCCTACAATAGAAAATTGGAGAAAAATTAATTTGAAATCATTTTGGTATTTTAAAATGACTTTTATGAGGTTTTATTGCAGCAGTAGCACTCTTTGCTTTATCTGAATTTTTGTATATTTTATTTGACGCTAGAAAAATGCTCATGTTGTAGAAAATCTTTTTCTGAAATTTTTGATATATTATATGCCTATATAATATTTTATTTTATTTTATTCTGTTTGTCTGAGAAAATGTTTTTTTTAAACTCTCTCGCGCCGACCGACTGGGCCACGGCCCAGCCAGCCAGCCGGCCCAAACCGGGCGCCGCCTTCGCCCCGAGTCCGGGCGCTGCACGCCCCGCCGCCGCTCGTGTCCGGCGCGGACACCGCCGCCGTTGCCCCTCCCGCAAGCTCCGCGCCGCCTCCTCCCGCATATAAATCGGGAGCCCCGGCCCCCTCTCTCTTCTCTCTCCTCGCCGCCGCCGACGAGATCTACGCCGCCGCCGCCCGCTGCTGCACGCCACCGCTCTCCGCCGCCACAGTCGCGCCTCGCTGTCGCCGCTGCTTGCGCCGACGCCCGCGCCGCCTACTGTCGTCGCCGGAGCTGCCTCGCTCGCCGGAGCCGCCGCCCCGCCTCGTCGTTGACCTCGCCGCCATCGACGAAGAAAAACCGACGAAAAACCGCCGAGCCGCCCCGGTTTATTTTTGTTTTCTTCGGTTTTTCCCAACGTTTTGTTTTATTTAATGGACGTTCGCTGGTTTAGCCTCTGTAGTGAACGGTTTTCGTCACGTAAGTTTCTGTAGCGAACGTTCGCTATTTAGTCTTTTTCTTTTATTTTAGTTTTTCGCCAGGGACCTATCTGTGATGATTTTATTTACAGTTTAGTCCCTGTTCTTTAAACGGTCACAACTTTTTGCTCGTTAGTCCAAATTCAACGAAACCAACGCCCACATCTTCGTTATGATCCCCTCTATCCAGTAATCCAACTCAAACATGTTTTTGAAATTTTAAAATTTGAATTAGGCCAGATTTGAATTCAAACTTCGTCTGATCGTAATTTGAGTTTCGTAGCTCCGTTTGAGTTGATTCTTTTTGCTTATCGAAGCTCTTGACCTAAACTTTCTGATAAGGCCAAATTCACATAATTTTGGTGCTGTTAGAAATTGTTTTATGTTGCAAGAGTTATTTGCTTGGTTTTGATGTTTTTCGAGTTGTTTTCTTCGTTCTATCCGATCTTTTGAGTGATTGCTCATGTGTGATTACTATTGCTTGCTTACGCTAGATTGACCGGAGTGTGTCGAGTAGAACTATCAGGAGTTAAGAGTGCGAATCATCTTCATCAACATTGCAGGCAAGTTCACACTTTGATCATACTTTTCATTACCCAGTTTTTATGCATTCGTTTCACCCCTCAAACATTGCATGGTTAGGATCTGAATAACATGTGGGTTTTGGGAAGTAGATGAGGTAGTACCTATTGCCCTGTTTATTATCAAACCTTTGGGAGTTACTTCTACGTTGCTATATTGTTATGCTATGCTCGTAGACGTGGATTGGATTTGAGTGAATTTTCCATGACCGATGTGAGATTGTTAATAAATGGTTCAACTTAAGGCGGCTACTTAAATAAACAACTGGGTGGATTGAGGCACGTGGAGAACCCAGTGTTGCTTGTATTTTTGGATATCCCGGAGTACCCGTGTGATCATCCTATGGACCGCCACCCAGACTCAAAGGGATCATAAGATTATTCGTGCTAGAAACTTCCGTGTGCAGCCACAAGCCATTATGGGCTCTGGCATAGTTGAGTAAGGTGTGTGAACTCTTGAAGAGGTGGACTAGCAGATGTAGGGGGATTGTAGGTGTAACGGTCTGCCCGGAGTAGAGAGTAAATGCTTTCTGAAAGACTGTGTCTCGATCATCCGTTTCTCAAACACCAAGTAGTGCGAGAAATCCAACGGAGGAGATCGAGTCTTGTGGGGAAAAGTGCGCAAACCTCTGCAGAGTGTACAAACTAATCATGATTAGCCGTGTCCCCGGTTATGGACATCTTGAGTATCTAGTTCCTGGATTATCATGTGTATCTCATCATGTTACTTAATTTAAATTTGATTTGGGTTTAATCACGTTCTTAATTGGGATTGAGATGCTGTCAACCATCTCAATGTTTAACAACCACCATGATAGTTAAATAAAATTTATTCCTTTGCAGTAGGGAAAAATTGGCTTTTCGCAAAAACATTATAACCATAGAGCTTTTCCACCAGCCATATATGCATGTAGTGATAGCCTTTGTTCATCATTTCTCTATGGTGTGAATTTGCCAGCATATTCCATGTGCCGACCCGTTTTCGGGCTGCAACGTTTTATGTTGCAGGATTCTTACGACGAGTAAGTGATACGTTAGGGTTACGATTTCTACACTCAACTTTGCCGTTGGTGTTGATGGGAATCCACAACCTTGTTACTTCCGCTATTTGGATTGAGGTAATAGTATTTACGTTACTTTATACATGTGATTTACCTCTGTTATAAATCCTCAAGTACTGTGTGTGTCAGCATACCGATCCAGGGATGACACTTAAGCACAGAGACTTGATCCATTCGGGTCGGGTCGCTACAAGATGGTATCAGAGCACATGTTGACTGTAGGACGTGACCCTAGAAACTGGCAAGCCCATAGGAAGGATTTTCCCTAAAACTTTCTTTTCAAAAGGATCTTTTACCTCTCTTCTCTTCTGAGCTTATTCAAATATTCCCTTTAGTGAGACCATACCCCTTTTCCCTTTTGACCACTCGAAGATTCGATTGATGAGACCACTCCAAGAAGTACAAGATATCGGATAACTAAGACCATTCGGAATGAAGAGGATTTTACCATACATTATGATAATGGAAACTACAGTGGTTGAAGACTCCGAAGACTAGGAGATTTTGAAGGCTCTGAAGAATTCCTAGATTTTTTTATGACCTAGAATGGCTACTCTTATGGAAGTCGGCAGACTATGGAAGCCGTCAATGCCGAGATCAAGGTGTATCGGAGAAAGACCGGAGCATGAAGAGTTAAAAACTCAAAGTTCTGTCAAGGAAAACCCTAAGGCAGGAGATATCAACTATGGAGAGATAGCTCATGGAAATGACAAGAGCAGAAACACGGCTATCCATGATGTTATCGCCCGCTTATGCTATTGTCACCGTGCCGAGTTAAGCATGCATATGCATGGAAGGATTGGATGGTAGAAGGCTGATGGAGCACCTATCAGCAAGACGAAGTTTTAACCTTAGCTGGTGTATCACCAGGATCTGGAGCATTACATCAGGAAGTTTAAAGATGAACATTCAGGAAGCAGTATTCGACAAGTAAGCATTTCGTGAAGGACTCATGACCCAGAAGCTGAAAGTAGCCATGATGGAGGAACAAAACCTCGAGACATCAAAGATTCATCATGAACTGAAGGACAGTAGGATCATGGTCCATGTCGAGGTTGATGAAACCCAGAAGTTTGGAATGCAACTCCAGAATATTCAAGGATGTCACGAGAGACTTTGAGTCAATAGAGATGATCTGGCAAAAGAACTTAAGAAGGACAAGCATGATTGGAAGAAGCCATTGGAGACATGAACAAGACTTGAAGAGTTTGATGACGTTGAAGATTTATTGACCTTTAGAAGACCAAACCCCTGTTATACCTACGTTAGATGCGACGTTTGTGAGCTGTCATTTGTTTGTTGTTTTTCCGACAGCCACAATAAAAACCTATCTCTTCAAAACTATTGTTTGCATTGTCTCTCTACCTCTCTTATCTCACCCGAAACCCATGGACCCAATAGAGGATGAATGGAGATGAGCTTGTATTTTCTGGACCAATGAGTCAATTGGAGACGGACCGATGGATTCAAAACATGGAGGATCACATGGAGAATAACCCTATAGCTGGAAAGGATATGACCCAGCATGCTCTTCAGTGCTTTGAAAGAGGTGCTGCTACTTGGTGGAGGATGTACCAAACCACCAATGGATGGCAAGGAGTAACCACTTGGAAATAATTTAAGTTGAATTTACCAAAGTCTCGAGTTGTGCCCCAGAAATTGAAGCCTTATGGAAGTTCAGTCTACATTGTTGGGAAAGATCCGTGAAGCTCAGAAGGATGGCAAAGAAATTGCTGAGTTAAAAGAGAGGATGAGCAAAGGAAAGGCCAAAGGTTTTCGTAAGGATGAGCACGACACCTTATGGTTCGAGGACCGTGTATATGTGCCCAATAATGCAAAGATCAGGAAGTTAATACTTTAGGAGGCTCATGACTCACCATACTCGATTCGCCCTGGAAACACCAAGATGTATTTGGAGTTGAAGGAGCGTTTCTGGTGGACTGGTATGAAGAAGGATATTGCGGAGCATGTAGTCGTAGGTGATGTATGCCAGAGAGTAAAGGCAGAGCAACAGAAGCCAGCCGGATTACTACAGCCTATGCCGATACCCGAATGGAAGTGGGATAAGCTTGGCATGGATTTCATTACCGGATTTCCCGGAACCCGATCGGGATATGATTCTATCTGGGTAGTAGTTGATTCGCTTGACCAAAGTGGCTCACTTTATCCCAGTGAAAACCACCTATACAAGTGCGAAGTTGGCCAAGATATATTTGACCAGGATCGTATGTCTGCATGGAGTTCCGAGGACCATCGTATCAGATAGAGGAACACGGTTTACCTCAAAGTTTTGGAATCAGTTGCACCAGACTTTGGGTACTAGGCTAGAGTTCAGTACAGCCTTTCATCCGCAGACAGATGGATAGACCGAGAGAGTCAATCAGATTCTGGAGGACATGTTGAGAGCGTGTGCGCTAGATTATGGATCTAGTAGGGATGATAATCTACCTTACGCGGAGTTCTCATACAACAACAGTTACCAAGCCAGTTTGAAGATGGCCCCTTTTGAAGCTTTGTATGGGAGAAGGAGCCAGACACCGTTGATGCGGGATGAAGTTGGAGACCGTCAGTTGTTTGGAACAAATGTGATCAAGGAGTCAGAAGAGAATGTTAAGTTGATTCAAGATAGACTGAAGGTAGCTCAGTCCAGGCAGAAGAGTTATGCAGACTCAAAAACGCAAGGAGGTAGTCTATGAAATTGGAGATAGAGCATGTCTTCGTGTGTCCCCTCTGCGAGGAATTAAATGATTTGGAGTTAAGGGAAAGTTAGCCCCGAGATTTGTAGGACCATACCGAGTTTTGGAGCGTATGGGAGAAGTGGACAACAAGTTGGAGTCACCCGAAGGACTGTCGGGAGTTCATGATGTGTTTCATGTTTCCCAGTTGAAGAAGTGCCATGCAGAGATGGCCAATATTCCCCTGTAAGGATGCTTGACCCTGGAAAGGATAATGATGTTCCACGAAGTGGAGTATGGACTTCATAAGTATAAGTTTTTTTATCTCGGTATGTGGGATATCCCCCGATGATGAAGAGATGAATTACTATTGGATATAAAGGAGGTATGATGTTGGAAATATGGATCAATGGAAATTCCATAATGAGTCTGAGTAATCATGTCCTAGTTTGGTGCCAATAGAAGGAAGGAAGACAGTACAATTGGATGGATTTAAGAATACTAGGAAGTTGGATGTTGGATTAAGGATCAGTTTCCCCGATGATGAGTTCAAGGTTTACCAGTGATGAGATGGGCCATAACCCACAGGCCCCAGGACCTGCCAAGAAGCAAGCACATTCTTGCTGAAGGAAAAACCCTGGAAGAAGTTACGATTTTATCGACAAACGATCTTATAGGAGTTACACAAAACCTGAGGGTTGGGAAGGAACGATAGATGTTTGTTGGGCTTGCAGAATCCATGGATTTATCCGAACTTGGTTCGTCGACAAGAGAAATTCTGCAACGCTTGTGAGGATGACCGAGTGTTAGAATGCGAGATTCGCTAAACCATATACAAGGTAATGATTTGGGTGCGGGATGGATTGATCACCATACCGACTTACTCTTATTTTTCGCTTTGCTATACGGGATGGTAAATCTGAGTGACTTACCTATAGTAGAGAGACGACGATATTAAACCTTGTTTAAACCTTAGAATGGTATAAGTATTTTTCCCTTATACAAGGCAGCCGTTGCGAATCGTAGGTTATACGGTGAGGTTCAACCCAGACCCATTTCCTGCAGGAGAAACCATAAATTGTTGACCATCATGAGATATCGATATTGGTTTAGTTTTGGCGTCAGACCCGTCAGCTATGAAGACCCAGTCTTGAAAGAATCCTACCAAGATGAAAGGACAGAAGTATTGCGGTAAAGATTATGCCACTACCGGAAGAGCCAGAGAAGGAATTATACTGAAGATTTGAGAAGATCGGCCCTGTCAAGAATAAGGATGGAGGACATGAGTATTGATGGTACCGTAACGATGTTTCTAAGGGTGGTAGCACCCCAGACCCCTGTGACGATCGATGGATTTTGAGAAGACCCCCAAACCTAATCTATTTCTTGCTAGCCTCTCCGAATCTCGAGGACGAGATTCATTTTAAGGGTGGTAGGTTTGTAACATCCCAAAATTCTAAATTTTGGAATGTTATAATAAATAGATAGATTTGATTATTTGTTTGATTGTGGTGTGATTGATTGAGTGAAATTCGAAACTTTTTGAAAGTTAAATGAGAGGGAATAAAAGGACTTTCCCAAACTTTCATTTTGCTTTTATGATCTCCATAAATTCAATTTCTTTTCACCACAAAACCCTATAGAGAAGATGACATGACTTCTTCCATTTATTTAAATGACAAGGGGTGTTGAAAATATTTGAATTTCATTTGAAAATATTTCCAATTCAGAAACTTCAAGCAACTCAATGATTTTCATGAGAGAAGATAAAATGACTTCTTCAAAACATATGAAATATGAGTAGGAAGTTTAAAAGGATCTAATTTAAAGTCCTTTTGGAAATTATTTTCAATTTGGAGTATTTGGGTTTTATTCAAATTATTTTCTCCAAAATAAAAATATATGGAAAATAGGGTAACATGATTCCCTACAATAGAAAATTGGAGAAAAATTAATTTGAAATCATTTTGGTATTTTAAAATGACTTTTATGAGGTTTTATTGCAGCAGTAGCACTCTTTGCTTTATCTGAATTTTTGTATATTTTATTTGACGCTAGAAAAATGCTCATGTTGTAGAAAATCTTTTTCTGAAATTTTTGATATATTATATGAGTATATTTTTTATTTTATTCTGTTTGTCTGAGAAAATGTTTTTTTAAAAACTCTCTCGCGCCGACCGACTGGGCCACGGCCCAGCCAGCCGGCCGGCCCAAACCGGGCGTCGTCTTCGCCCCGAGTCCGGGCGCTGCACACCCCGCCGCCGCTCGTGTCCGGCGCGGACACCGCCGCCGTTGCCCCTCCCGCAAGCTCCGCGCCGCCTCCTCCCGCATATAAATCCGGAGCCCCGGCCCCCTCTCTCTTCTCTCTCCTCGCCGCCGAGCTGCCGCCCGCGCCGCAAACCACCGCGCCGCCGCCGACGAGATCTACGCAGCCGCCGCCCGCTGCTGCACGCCACCGCTCTCCGCCGCCACAGTCGCGCCTCGCTGCCGCCGCTGCTTGCGCCGACGCCCGCGCCGCCTACTGTCGTCGCCGGAGCTGCCTCGCTCGTCGGAGCCGCCGCCCCGCCTCGTCGTTGACCTCGCCGCCGTAGACGAAGAAAAACCGATGAAAAACCGCCGGTAAAACCGCCGAGCCGCCCCGGTTTATTTTTGTTTTCTTCGGTTTTTCCCAACGTTTTGTTTTATTTAATGGACGTTCGCTGGTTTAGCCTCTGTAGTGAACGGTTTTCGTCACGTAAGTTTCTGTAGCGAACGTTCGCTATTTAGTCTTTTTCTTTTATTTTAGTTTTTCGCCAGGGACCTATCTGTGATGATTTTATTTACAGTTTAGTCCCTGTTCTTCAAACGGTCACAACTGTTTGCTCGTTAGTCCAAATTCAACGAAACCAATGCCCACATCTTCGTTATGATCCCCTCTATCCAGTAATCCAACTCAAACATGTTTTTGAAATTTTAAAATTTGAATTAGACCAGATTTGAATTCAAACTTCGTCTGATCGTAATTTGAGTTTCGTAGCTCCGTTTGAGTTGATTCTTTTTGCTTATCGAAGCTCTTGACCTAAACTTTCTGATAAGGCCAAATTCACATAATTTTGGTGCTGTTAGAAATTGTTTTATGTTGCAAGAGTTATTTGCTTGGTTTTGATGTTTTTCGAGTTGTTTTCTTCGTTCTATCCGATCTTTTGAGTGATTGCTCATGTGTGATTACTATTGCTTGCTTACGCTAGATTGACCGGAGTGTGTCGAGTAGAACTATCAGGAGTTAAGAGTGCGAATCATCTTCATCAACATTGCAGGCAAGTTCACACTTTGATCATACTTTTCATTACCCAGTTTTTATGCATTAGTTTCACCCCTCAAACATTGCATGGTTAGGATCTGAATAACATGTGGGTTTTGGGAAGTAGATGAGGTAGTACCTATTGCCCTGTTTATTATCAAACCTTTGGGAGTTACTTCTACGTTGCTTATATTGTTATGCTATGCTCGTAGACGTGGATTGGGTTTGAGTGAATTTTCCATGACCGATGTGAGATTGTTAATAAATGGTTCAACTTAAGGTGGCTACTTAAATAAACATCTGGGTGGATTGAGGCACGTGGAGAACCCAGTGTTGCTTGTATTTTTGGATATCCCGGAGTACCCGTGTGATCATCCTATGGACCGCCACCCAGACTCAAAGGGATCATAAGATTATTCGTGCTAGAAACTTCCGTGTGCAGCCACAAGCCATTATGGGCTCTGGCATAGTTGAGTAAGGTGTGTGAACTCTTGAAGAGGTGGACTAGCAGATGTAGGGGGATTGTAGGTGTAACGGTCTGCCCGGAGTAGAGAGTAAATGCTTTCTGAAAGACTGTGTCTCGATCATCCGTTTCTCAAACACCAAGTAGTGCGAGAAATCCAACGGAGGAGATCGAGTCTTGTGGGGAAAAGTGCGCAAACCTCTGCAGAGTGTACAAACTAATCATGATTAGCCGTGTCCCCGGTTATGGACATCTTGAGTATCTAGTTCCTGGATTATCATGTGTATCTCATCATGTTACTTAATTTAAATTTGATTTGGGTTTAATCACGTTCTTAATTGGGATTGAGATGCTGTCAACCATCTCAATGTTTAACAACCACCATGATAGTTAAATAAAATTTATTCCTTTGCAGTAGGGAAAAATTGGCTTTTCGCAAAAACATTATAACCATAGAGCTTTTCCACCAGCCATATATGCATGTAGTGATAGCCTTTGTTCATCATTTCTCTATGGTGTGAATTTGCCAGCATATTCCATGTGCTGACCCGTTTTCGGGCTGCAACGTTTCATGTTGCAGGATTCTTACGACGAGTAAGTGATACGTTAGGGTTACGATTTCTACACTCAACTTTGCCGTTGGTGTTGATGGGAATCCACAACCTTATTACTTCCGCTATTTGGATTGAGGTAATAGTATTTACGTTACTTTATACATGTGATTTACCTCTGTTATAAATCCTCAAGTACTGTGTGTGTCAGCATACCGATCCAGGGATGACACTTAAGCACAGAGACTTGATCCATTCGGGTCGGGTTGCTACAGTCGGAGTTGAAGATTATAAGTGCATCTAGTGCCCCTTAGTGATTCTGGTGTATTGAAGACTTATAGGTTAAGGAACTAATATGTTTGTGAGTGTACACAGGTCTATAAGTCTATGAGGAGTTTGATATTTAAAGAGAAAGTCGACCCCTAAAAATGAATGTCTTCAACTGAAGACTTTGGATTTCTGAAGACTTTCTGAAGACTTTAAAAGTGAGGAAATTGGTGTGACCCTAAAGACTTGGATTTCATTCGAGGAACATGAAGCGTGAACACTTTTGTTTTCGTAGTTTCATTTTCTCTTTCTTGAGTCATAGGAAACACCATACTGCTAAAGGGGTCAAGGAAATACTAAGGAAAATTTTCGAAGTAATGCTCAACTCAAAATCCTACACCTACAAATCCCTTCGAGTGAAGCCATTGGAAATCTCATACAGTTCGGTCAATTTCTTCAGTGACAAAGACGAAGTTCTTCTAGTCTCTGAGGAATTTATTCTGACTGAGGAGTTAGGAATTCGCTAGTGCGGATTGCCTACAAGTGAGGAACATGATAGCCCTGAGGAATTTGATAGTCAAATTTCCGACCGTTGCTGTGCTACGCGCCAGCTGTCCCAAAATATCTACCCACCTAATGGTCATATTATTGAAGGGCATTTATGTCTTATCATGCCGGGCTGCTCCCTAGTCTATAAATAGCCGCCCCCTACAACCACTAGCTGGTTGGCTGCTCCGAGAGAAACTGACATTTGTCATTTGAGAGCATCCCATCCTCCAAGGACTTTGAGCGAAAATCATCAAGTGAGGAAAACCCAAAACCAAACACCTACAAACCCAAAGTGATTGAGCATCACTGAAGAGATTGATCCTGCGTGGATCCGACGCTTGTTACTTTTGAAGACTGTGCATCTTCTAGGCGGTTAGGCGTCATGGTCTAGAGCATCCAAGAGGAAATTGTGGATCGCCGAGTGACCGAGTTTGTGAAGGTTTAGAAGTCACCTGAAGACTTACCACGAGTGATTGGGCGAGGTCTGTGTGACCTTAGCTCAAGGAGAATACGGTGAGGACTGTGTGTCCTCATGTTTAAATACCTAGCAGCTCCAACCAAACGTACAACTGTCACAACAGTTGGAACTGGTCTACCAAATCATTGTCTTCACCAAGCCTACTGGTTTTATTCCTCAACTCTTTCATTTACTCATTACTGTGTTGTGTACTTGTTCATATCTATTTGAAGACTTTGACTGAAGACTTTCTCAATTTCCTCAGTTTAATTTCTTCAGTCTGTTTGTCTTCATGCTGTTTATCCTGTGTTTACGCTTTCTGTACTCTGTGCGTGTTTTCATTTCATCATGATGACCATGCTTATGCTCTGTTATGTTTGCATCTGAGTACTTATTCCGCTGCAAGTAGTTCTTCTCTTAGGAATTTCCTCACCCTGAAATTCCTTAGTGAAGAATTCATAAAAATCGCCTATTCACCCCCCTTTAGTTGACTTAACGCACTTATTGGTATCAGAGCAAGGTACTCCCTTATTCTGTGTGATTTTGGTTTAACTGCCTGGAGTTTTAGTTATGTCGACCGCAGGTATGATCAAGGTCTCTGCTGGGTGTCCTACCTTCGATGGGACGGACTAACTGGAAGAATAAGATGCGAATGCATCTTGAGGCAATTGATAACAATCTCTGGTATGTTGTGGAGAATGGTGTCCCCTCTATCACTCCTACCATCAACGCTGCTGACGTGAAGAGATTCAAGCAACTCGATTCTCAAGCGAAGAACATCATATGTGGCCATCTGAGCAAAGGGCAGTATGGCAGAGTGAGTGCTTTGGAGACAGCTAAACTTATCTGGGATAAGTTGTCCAAGGTCAATGAAGGAGTCTCAACACAGCGTGACTCTCGAGTTGACGTTCTTCGCAATCTCTTCAACCGCTTCAAAAGACTCGACAATGAAAATGTTCAGCAAACCTTCAATCGCCTCACCGACATCTCAAATGAGCTTCAAGCACTTGGTGCCACTGACATCACCGACCATGAGGTGGTGAAGAAATTGCTGAGATCGCTTGATTCCTCATTTGACACTCTGGCACTAATGATACAAGAACGTGGAGACTACAAGTCACTTGATCCCGCTGATATCCTTGAAAGACTAAACACTCATGAGTTCCAGCTTGCTGAGAAGAGAGATCTCTATGGTCCGAGCTATGGCAGATCACGCACCCTGAAGGCCAAGGCAGTGTCTGAATCTGAAGGTGAAGATTCTGGTAGCAGCCTTGGTGATCCCGAAGAACTGAGCCAGGAACTAGCAATGCTCGTGAAGAAATTCCAGAAGTTCTCAAGGTGTGGTCGCTTTGGAAAATCCTCAAGAAGTGATGATTCCTCATCCCGTGACTACAAGAAGAGGCTATGACACAAATGCAAGAAACCCGATCACTACATTCAAGATTGTCCTCCGTGGAAAAAGGAATCAAAGAAGAAGAAATACAAGGATTACAGTTCTGATGACTCAAAGAAGAAGAAGAAATCTTCAAAGTCTTCATCATCTAAATCCTCGAAGTCTTCATCTCACAAGAAGAGCAGCTCTAAGAAGGCTCAGGCATTCATTGGCAAGGAAATGGACTCTGAAGCTGAATCTGAGGAACATGAGGAAGAGGAGGCATCTGAGGAGTCAGAATCTGGTGTGGCGAGCCTAGCCCTCGCTACAGCGTTCGTCAGCAAGTCCATCTTCAACACTGAAGAAAATGGCTTCCACAACAAGGCTGATGACGACGATGATGACTACGCTCCCACCTATTGCTTCATGGCAAAGGGTGCCAAGGTACTCAAATATCCCTCCTCTAAATCAAGTGAGGATGAATCTGATGAAAACCTCAAGCATAGCTACTCAAAACTTGCTAAGATTGTTGTGAAACAACAAAAGGTTTTTGAAAAGGTTCAAAACATGCTAGATAAAAGTGATGATATGTTGGGTGAAGAAATGGATCGGACTAAAACCTTGACTGAAAATCTTCAGAGACTTCAGTCTAAGTTTGACAACCTTCAAAGTCATCATAACATGCTCTTATCTAATCATGAGAAGCTTTCTTATGAATTTCTTCAAAGAAAGCAAGATCTTGAGAAGCTAAGGGTGAGTTATGAAGATCTTTAGAAGGAGCATGATTCATTACTTGCTCAACAAATCAGCGGTACTCAGGAAGAATTCATTCCTCCATGTTTGAAGTGCATTGAACGTGAATCTGCTAATTCTTCACCTGAATGTCCAAATGCTTCTACTGCTACAAATTCTTCACCTGCCTCTGCTATCACTAATTCCTCATCTGAGGATATTGCTAGTATCACTGACGATGCAGGGCTGAAGGAATTGTATATGACAGGCATGTACAAAAGCCTCAAAGGGCATCAGGCTCTTTGTGATGTGCTTAAAAAGCAGATCCTCGACAGGAACCGTAGGAAAGAGGGTATTGCCTTTGAGAGGAAACTCAATGCTGATGGAACATACTGGAAGCCTGAGCAGTACCCCAAAACCTCATGGGTTGCTGCAAAGGGACCTCCAGTAGATCCATCTACTTTATCTGGCTTTACATGTGAAACTCCTCATTCTTCTGATGAGTCATTTGACTCAAACTATAAACTGTTCAAAAATCAGAATGGTGAAGTATTTGCTAGATATGTTGGCACTAACTGTAGGAACGGTTCCCCTATGAAGAAAATCTGGGCTCCCAAAAGGTGCCTTGAAAGTCTTCAGGTGAATGTCATCATGACACCACCTGTGAAGAATAGGAACCCCAGATCAAATTCTTCATATGGACCAAATTCTTCATATGGATCCAAGTCCTCATACGGACCGAATTCCTCACGTGGATCAAATTCCTCAAAAGGATCAAAATCCTCATATGAACATCATCTTGCTAACACTTCTATTTCGAAGGGAAGAACTAAGGGCTATGAATATGAGCATTATTCTTCAAACCATTATGTTCATAAGTCCTCGAAGAATTTCTCTGCTTATTCATATGCTTACCCTAACTCCTCTTATGTGAAACGAAGTGGACTGGCTTCTATGCCACCTTTCTCTTATGGAGTTCGCAGAATGATGAACTCTTTGCCACCCCTTCAGATGTGGGTGGTGAAGAAAAAGAACTAATCTCTTATGCAGGGTTAGGTCTCCAGACGAACTTAAACGTCCGAAGAATTTGCTGGGGACCTGAATAATGCCTGAAAGGACGCAGGCTAATCATGAAAAAATGAATCCTCATTTCTCACGTCCTCATACCGCTTTATCTGTTCTATTGATTTGATGAAATTGATCTGATGTAATTGATGTCATATTCTTCACTGATGAAGTATATGAGTTCGTAAGTTACACTAATTCATCTGCAGGATGATCTACCCAAAGCCACTGAGTGGGTCCTCGATAGTGGATGTATGAATCACATGACTGGTGACAAGAATCTATTGATGGATGCTCCCTTATCTCCATCGCATCTGAAGCATATCACCTATGCTGACAAAGGAAAAAGCAAGGTATTGGGTCTAGGTAAGGCTGTGATCTCAAAGGATCGACACATGGACAAAGTCATGCTTGTCGAGTCCTTAGGATTCAACCTCATGTCAGTCTCAATGCTTTGTGATCTTGATATGTTGTTATCTTTGGCAAGTATCGTTGTGTTGTGATCATGGAAGCTGACAATTCCAAAGTCTTCGAAGGCTTTAGGAGAGGAGATCTGTATATTGTTGATTTCTCTACAGGACCACAACCAGCTATATGTCTACTTGCAAAAGCTTCAGAAGGCTGGCTATGGCATCGACGACTAGGTCATGCTGGCATGAGGAACTTGCACACGCTCGTGAAGAAGAAGCACGTCATTGGCATTGAGAATGTCAAATTCCTTAAGGATCACTTGTATGGAGCCTGTGAAGCTGGAAAGATGACCAAGGCCAAGCATCCAGCAAAGACTATCATGGCTACCACTCGACCATTTGAATTGCTTCACATGGATCTCTTTGGTCCTAACCATTACTCTGCATTCACTAATGAAGCATCTCTATATGGCTTTGTTATTGTTGATGATTACTCTCGTTACACATGGGTGCATATTGTCACTTACAAACGTGTAGTGCAGGAAGTCTTCAAACGATTTTCCTCGAGGGCTTCAACCAACTTTGGTGTGAAGATCAAGCACATCAGAAGTGACAATGGAGCTGAGTTCAAGAATACTGGTCTTGATGACTATCTTGATGAACTTGGTATTACTCATGAGTTATCTGCTCCTTATACTCCTCAGCAGAATGGCGTCGTGGAGCGCAAGAACATGACTCTTGTTGAGATGGCTCGTACTGTGATTGATGAATACAAGATGCCTCGTCACTTCTGGACTGAGGCAATTGATACTGCGTGCCACATCATCAACAGGGTATATCTTCACAAATTCTTCAAAAATATTGCATATGAACTCCTCACTGACAAGAAACCCAATTTGAGTTATTTCAAAGTCTTCGGTGCTAAATGTTGGATTAGAGATCCTCATCACAATTCTAAATTTGCACCGAAAGCACATGAAGGTTTTATGCTTGGTTACGGAAAGGACTCGCACACCTATAGAGTCTTCAACACCGTTCACCACAAGGTTGTTGAAACTGTAGATGTGCGGTTCGATGAAACTAATGGCTCGCAAAGAGAGCACCTACCTCCTGTGCTAGATGAACAGTCACCTCAGGAAACCATCAAATTCAAGGCCACTGAGGATGTCATTCCTACCAAAGAATCTGCTAAAGAAGTCACTCCAGAACGTGAAGAACATCATGTTGATGCACCTGAGGAAAATGGTGCTGAAGAAAATGCTGATCCAATTCCTCAACGACAACCCGCTCATCCTCGCGTTGCAAATGAAGTGCAGATTGAGAAAATCATCAGCGACATCAGCGCACCAGGTCCTCTCACACGCTCAAAATCTTCACATTTGTCTAACTTTTGTGGGCACTTTGCTTTCGTCTCTATCACAGAGCCCACTAAGGTAGATGAAGCATTTCTGGAGCCTGAATGGATTCAAGCTATGCAAGAGGAATTACATCAATTCGAGCTCAAAAACGTCTGGGAACTGGTCAAATGTCCAGACCCTCGCAAGCACAATATCATTGGCACAAAGTGGATCTACCGCAACAAGCAAGATGAAAATGGCCTTGTGGTGAGGAATAAGGCACGGCTTGTAGCTCAAGGCTACACACAGGTTGAAGGAATTGATTTCGATGGAACTTTTGCACCCGTTGCTAGACTTGAGGCTATTCGCATATTACTTGCTTATGCTAACCCTCATGACATCATCCTATATCAAATGGATGTGAAAAGTGCATTCCTCAATGGTAAGCTTGAGGAAGAAGTATATGTTGCTCAACCCCCAGGTTTTGAAGATCCAAAGCAGCCTGATCAAGTGTACATACTCAATAAGGCCCTCTATGGCCTCAAGCAGGCCCCTCGGGCATGGTATGATACTTTGAAGGAATTCCTCATGAAGAAAGGCTTCAAACCCGGTTCACTTGACCCAACTCTTTTCACTAAATCTTATGATGGTGAATTGTTTGTGTGCCAAATATATGTTGATGATATCATCTTTGGCTGTACTGACCAACGTTAAAGTGATGAATATGCCTATATGATGAGTGAAGAATACCAAATGTCTATGATGGGAGAATTAAAATTCTCCTTAGGTCTTCAAATTCGTCAACAGCGCAATGGCATATTCATATCTCAGGAGAAATACCTCAAGGATGTACCGAGGAAATTCGACATGCAAGATTGCAAAGGCGTCAAAATGCCTATGCCCACAAATGGCCATCTATGCACTGATGAAAATGGTATTGACTTCGATCATGTAGCGACCCGACCCGAATGGATCAAGTCTCTGTGCTTAAGTGTCATCCCTGGATCGGTATGCTGACACATACAGTACTCGAGGATTTATAACAGAGGTAAATCACATGTATAAAATAACATAAATACCATTACCTCAATCCAAAATAGCGGAAGTAACAAGGTTGTGGATTCCCATCAACACCAACGGCAAAGTTGAGTGTAGAAATCATAACCCTAACGTATCTCTTACTCGTCGTAAGATATCCTGCAACATGAAACGTTGCAGCCCGAAAAACGGGTCAGCACATGGAATATGCTGACAAATTCACACCATAGAGAAATGATGAACAAAGGCTATCACTACATGCATATATGGCTGGTGGAAAAGCTCTATGGTTATAATGTTTTTGCGAAAGCCAAATTTTCCCTACTTCAAAGGAATAAATTTTATTTAACTATCATGGTGGTTGTGAAACATTGAGATGGTTGACAGCATCTCAATCCCAATTAAGTATCATCATTAACCCAACAAGATTAATTAAAGTAACATGATGAGATCAACGGGATAATCCAAGAACTAGATACTCAAGATGTCCATAACCGGGGACACGGCTAACCATGATTAGTTTGTACACTCTGCAGAGGTTTGCGCACTTTTCCCCACAAGACTCAATCGCCTCCGCTTGATTCTCGCACTGCATGATGTTTGAGAAACGGATGACCGAGACACAGTCTTTCAGAAACAATCACTCTTTACTCTGGGTGGACCGGTACACCTACTTTCCCCTACATTTGCTAGCCCACCTCTTCAAGAGATCTTGTAACCTACTCAACTATGCTAGAGCCCATAATAGCTTGTGGCTGCACACGGAAGTTTCTAGCATGAATAATCTTATGATCCCTTTGAGCCTGGGTGGCGGTCCTTATACAAACAGACAACACTGGGTTCTCCAGGTGCCTCAATCCACCCAGATGTGAGTTTTAGTTGCCACCTTAAGTTGAACCATTAATAAACATCTCACATCTGTCATGAATATCTCTCAAACCCAATCCACGTCTACGAGCATAGCATAGCAATATAAGCAAACGTAGAAGTAACTCCCAAGGGTTTGATAGTAAACAGGGCAATAGGTACTACCTCATCTACTACTTCCCAATACCCACATGTTATCAATCCTACTCATGCAATGTTTGAGGGTTGAATCTAATGCATAAAAACTGGGTATGAAAGCGATATGATCAAAGTGTGAACTTGCCTGCAATGTTGATGAAGATGATTCGCACTCAAAACTCTTGATAGATCTACTCGTCACACTCCGGTCAATCTATCGTAAGCAAGCAATGGTAACCACACATAAGCAATCACTCAATAGATCAGAAAGAACGAGGAAAACAATTCGGAAAACTTCAAAACCAAGCAAATAACTCTTGCAACATAAAACAATTTCTAACAGTACCAAAATTATGTGAATTTGGCCTTATCAGAAAGTTTAGGTCAAGAGCTTCGATTTGCAAAAAGAATCAAGTAAATCGGAGTTACGGAACTTAAGTTATGAACAAAAGAAGTTTGAATACAAATCTGTTTGAATTCAAATTTTAAAACTTTCAAAAACATGTTTAAGTTGTTTTACTGGATATAGGAGATCATAACGAAGAAGTGGGCGTTGGTTTCGTTGGATTTGGACAAACGGGTGAAAAGTTATGAGTGTTTGAAAACCAGGGGCTATTATGTAAGAAAAACAAATTGCTACTAGGTCCCTGGCCGAAAATAACAGAAAAAGAAAAAAACTAAATAGTGAACGTGCGTTAACTAGTTCTAAACAGTGGACGTTCGTTGTTTAGAAAAAACCTAAAAAAACAGATCTAGTCCAGGGTTTTTTTTAACAAAACCAAAACGAATAAAAAAATAAACCGGGGCGGTTCACGGTTTATACCGGTTCGCGGCGGTCCGGTGGCGGCGGCGGTTCCGGCGAGATGGCGTGGGGCTCCGGCGAGGGCGGCGAGGTGGCTCCGGTCGTCGAGGAGGGCAACGGAGAGGTCGGGGAGGGGCGGCGCGTCGCGGCGAGGAGGAAGGCGGCGTCGTCGGCGGTCCTCGGCGACGGGACGAAGCGCGGCGGCGGCGGATCTCATCGGGGCGGGCTCCGGCGAGGGCGGCGGTTGCGGCGGGGAGGAGGAGAGAGAGAGGGGTCGGGGCGGAGCTATTTAAGAGGGGGGGGCTAGGCGGCGGCGGGGCGTAGCCGAGCCGGACTCGGTGGCGTGCGGCGGCGGGAGTCGTCCCGTGCTCGGGGACGAGGCGTACGAGCAGCATGGGCTGGGCCGTGGCCTGGCCTGGGAGCTGGGCCGGCCCAGTCGGAGGGGAGGTTTTTTTTTAAAAAAGAGAAAGAATTTATAAAAACAAAAGAAAATGAAAATATTATATAGGCATATAATATATCAAAATTTTCAGAAAAAGATTTCCTACAACATGAACATTTTTGTAGAGTCAAATAAAATCCACAAAATTTTTAATAAATCAAACAGTGCTGCTGCCTTAATAAAATCCAATAAAAATCATTTTAAAAATACTAAAATGATTTCAAATTTATTTTTCTCCAATTTTCTGATGTAGGGAATCATTTTACCCTAATTTCTGTATATTTTATTTTTGGAGAAAAATAATTTGAATAAAACTCAAATAACTCCAATATTGAAAAATAATTTCAATGGGACTTTGAATATATCCTTTGAAACTCCCAACTCATATTTCATATGTTTTGAAGAAGTCATTTTATCTTCGCTCGTGAAAATCATTGAGTTGCATAAAGTTTTAGAATTGGAAATATTCTCAAATGAAATTCAAATATTTTCAACACCCCTTTTCATTTAAATAAATGGAAGAAGTCATGTCATCTTCTCTCCAGAGTTTTGTGATGAAAAGAATTTGAATTCATGGAGACCATAAAAGCAAAATGAAAGTTTGGGAAAGTCCTTTTATTCCCTCTCATTTAACTTTCAAAAGATTTTGAATTCCACTCACTTTCAGTCAATCAGTCAAACAATCAATCCAATCTATCTGTTTATTATAACATTCCAAAATTTAGAATTTTGGGATGTTACAAACCTACCACCCTTAAAATGAATCTCGTCCTCGAGATTCGGAGAGGCTAGAAAGAAATAGGTTAGGGTTTGGGGGTCTCCTCAAAACCATTGGGTCATCCAGATCACCAGGACGAGACCAAGGGGTGAGGGGCTACATGACCAGTGAGGCTCCCGAGTCGCGATGCTCAGGAGTCCCCCTTGACGTATGAACAACCCTCAGGAAGGAGATGCGGGTGTAGGTTTTAGCGTTCTGCGTCGGCAGGGCCCAGCCCCGCGCATACCTCAGCCGTCGTTCGGGCGTCCGGATCACCAGGACGAGACCAAGGGGTGAGGGGCTACGCGACCAGTTAGGCCACTGGGTCGCGATGCCCAAGAGTCCTGTCGGTGTCAAAACTGGCGGATCTCGGGTAGGGGGCCCCGAACTGTGCGTCTAAGGTCGATGGTAATAGGAGACAGGGGACACGATGTTTTACCCAGGTTCGGGCCCTCTCTATGGAGGTAATACCCTACTTCCTGCTCGATTGATCTTGATGAATATGAGTATTACAAGAGTTGATCTACCACGAGATCGTAATGGCTAAACCCTAGAAGTCTAGCCTATATGACTATGGTAATGAGTATCTCCTCCATCCGGACTAAGCTCTCCGGTTTATATAGACACCGGAGAGACCTAGGGTTACACAAGGTCAGTTACAAAGGAAAGGAATCTACATATTTGGTCGCCAAGCTTGCCTTCCACGCCAAGGAGAGTCCCATCCGGACACAGGTGCAGTCTTCGGTCTTCGCATCTTCATAGTCCATCAGTCTGGCCCATGGCTAACAAGCCGGACGCCCGAGGACCCCTTAGTCCAGGACTCCCTCAGTAGACCCCGAACCAGTCTTCAATGACAAGGTGTCCGGCTCATAGATTGTCTTCGGCATTGCAAGGCGGGTTCCTCCTCCGATGACCTTTAAGTAATGTATTCGGCCTTCCATTCAATGTCGTACCCCTCGACTTCTGTGTATCAACAACTTCAGCTTCCACGCGTCGAGCGGATGCGAGAGGTCAGGGCATTTTTGCACATAACACCCCGACCACGCGAGGCACAACGTCTATTTAACGAGATGGGATCCCAGATCCATTCAATCATCTTGCGGAGAAAATCCTCAAAGGTTGCCAGGAAAGAACACTCCAACATGTCCAGCGTTCCCTGCCCCTCCTCCCGTCCCTGCGGCCCAGAGAGAGGCAAGTGCGAAAAGTGCTCCGTATCCCATGGTCAGCTAGTGAAACTGCAAACGCAGGGGTTTCTCCCCCTGCGGATCTAGTCCCTGTTCGAGCAGGGTTGACCTCCTTTGATGGTAAGACCCAAGCAGAGGATTTCCCCAATCCATACGGGGTGGGAAAGAGTGTGTTTTGTCCCCTATCTGCTAAGAGGCGTCAGATTTCCAATTCATCCGTTCCTCCGAGGGCTACTGGAATATTATGGCCTCCAACTGCACAACTTTACTCCTGCCTCTATTCTGCATATCGCGGGTTATGTTGCTTTATGCGAACTATTTCTGGGTATTGAGGCCCATTTTGAACTGTGGAGAAAGTTGTTCTGCCTTGTCCCGCGTAACCACGAAGGATCAATATTTGAAGTGGGCGGAGCCGAAATATGGCGCATTGCCGAGACCGGATACCTATCCGGCACACCGAAGAAGGCATCTGAAGAGTGGACCTCTGAGTGGTTTTATATTGAGGACGTCGTACTTCCAGATCCAGTCCGGAGGGGTCTCCCCGAGTTCACAAGTGTCCCTATGAAGAAACGCCACAGCTGGCATCCTTGGAGCCTCGAGGAGGAAGATGGTGCGGAAGTTCGTCAACTCCTGAGCAAGATCAGGACGCTCGCGTAGTCCGGATATACGATAGTTGAAGCAAGGGCGACCTCCATAGAGCGGGGGGTCCAGCCACTCCAATACAGAGGACTTCCCATGTGGAACTACAATGGGGAAGATGACACCTCCCGCTGTGGCAGGAAAGGTCCGGACACCCCTGCCGCCCTAGCCAAAATATTGGCTGAACTGTTCAAGGGTGAGGAAGAGGAGTTCCTGCGCATCACGCACAGAGAAGAATATTCCATGTACAATCCTCCTAGTTGGGTAAGCCCCCAACTCTTCTGCTCTACTCATTTCACTCCCTGTTTAACGAATACTAACCCACCCATTGATAACAGCACTGGCGAAAGATTTCCGAAGGGCTTTACAGCCCCACCCCGCAGCCCGAGGGCCACAATCAGGACATTGACCCTGGATTCGAAGAGGATCCGGATATATTTGTGGTGCTCGAGAATGGCGTGTTTTACCAGGCGAGCTACGATGGCACCGAAGTGTCCATCATCGCCGATTACCCTGGTCTTCTCCTCACTTCACACGTAAGTAGTCAGAAGACATCTCCCCCAAAAGGGTTCCCTCGTTCCGCCTCACCCACTGCACTGTCTCGTGCTTCGAAGGGGAGGCGTTCGACATACCGTGCTCCTCCAGGAGCGACTCCGAAGAGAGCGGCTCCCGCACCGGGCAAGCCTTCGAAGAGGAAGGCAAACGAAGACACGGGCCGGTCCTCGTCAAAGAGGTATGGGTTTGCAGATATGTTATTTAATAGTCGCATCCAACTGTGACTTTCATGTTCGTCCTGTATCAGGAAAAGAGTCCGCCGGACTATGTCTGGGGGTCCGGGCAGTAATACTCCCAACAACCAGGATCCAGCCCTAGCCGATGGGACGGGGGCCGATATGGGAGTGACGCTGGACTGTCCTTCGGCCGAGGGCTCGGAAAACATGTCCGTCACCAACTCGGAAGTGGAGAGCGCCATGAATCATCGGTGCTGGAGGGCCATTTTACGAGACCCCCATTGTTCGAAAGAGGCATTTAATGCCTTCAGCTTGGCTGATACATACATCCGAGCTGCTCGAGATGGGCTTAGCGGAGCCACAAAGCAGCATTTAAAAGATGTGCAGGTAAGTTTACTGTGACCTAGTATGATAACCGTATGCCAGTAGCCCCCGAGACTTAAAGCAGTTGGGACAACTGATTTGAGGATCGCTGCATAATCAGGTTCTTTCGGAGAAGAACGACTTGCTGGCCCAAGAGCTAGAAAAGTGCCGGACGCAGTTAAACACAGTGACCACCGAACTGGAAAAATCCAAGGAGGCGTCCTCCGGTAATATTTCCCTCCATCGAGAAACAGTTATTGTATAGCGACTGTGCTAACATTGCATTTTTATCTCATAACAGGATCATCTGATCAACTAGAGGAAAAAGGGTCGAAAAGACTGCACGCCGCAGGCGAGCGTGTCCTGGCCCGAGTCAGACAGGAGAAAAACAAACTCCAGGACTCAAACACCAAACTGGGCGAAGAACTGAAAGATGTGCCGGCCCAGCTAGCCGACTCCGTGAAGGAGAATAAAAAGCTGCGAGGCGGTATATTTAGTACGTGGCCGGATTTTACCTTATAATAGTTTGGAGGTAAAAGTAGCTGATATAGCTATGATTGCAGGTATGTTGACGGGACGTCCCGAAGAGGAGGTGTCCGGATCATCAAGTGATCTTCTGCAAGGGCTATCGCAATTGCACGAGCAAGCTAAGCAGGCAATGAGGAGTGTAGCCAAGGCCTTATGGCCATCCGCCTCCCCTCCAGGGAGTATGGAGGAGCTTGTAGAGCTGTTCAAGGGAGCGCGGCGGCGTATCCGACTATGGAAGATATCGGCTTGCCGAGAGGGTGCGCGAGAGGTCTGGGCCATGGGGAAAACGGGGTATACCAAGATGGATCCAAATCACATGGCCCGGGTCGGACCGGTAGGGTCAAATGGGGAAGAAATTCCCATTAGTTTAGTGTATGACCAAGTAACAGTAGCCGCCAAGTATTACCAGCAGGATTGTAAGTTAGATAGCCTGCTCGACGGCATAGAGGAGGAAGTTTTTAAGTCCTAAGTGACTATGTACTTTCCTTCGCATACGCAATTCTAGCTAGATTATAAAATGATTGTCATGGCAAACCTTTTCGCTTCGACCTTTGGACCCGAAGGTGCGGAGTATTTCCGAATACCAGAGCGGCCGAGTAGACTGGGTATGCATGGAAACCAGGCGTAGGGCTCATAGTTGCTTGAACAGACAATTATCCGGCTAGTTATGTTATATTACATTGAGAGTGTAAGAAACATCTTCCAGAGAGAATAGTTCCGTTAAGGGTTCCTTTCCCTAGGTGTGCATGCATCGATGTTCATGTGCGGACTGTGATGAAGAAATCACAATGTGTATAGCTTCTGGGGGTTCACGATGGGACGAATGCAAAAACATCTTTAGTTTGCCGACCGAATATTCCCTTAAGAACGCTAGCTTTCGGCTTCACCCAGTCTGAGGTACACATCCGGATGACCCGACAGTAACAATCGCAGAGGTGCTCCCTTTATGCCCTAGCCGAACTAACGGGAATGTAGGGCATAAGCACAGGAGCCAGGCAACCCAGCTTGGCCAAAACTTAAGTCATATCGATGCATATAATGGCGAATAAAAGGTACATATGGGGAAAACACACATATGTGATGAGCTTGATGCTCGGAAAATAACAATAATAAGCTTCCGTCCAAGAAGCCCCCAGGTATAATGGACGTACATATTTGAGGATGTGTATGTCACAGGTGCACGGTTTAACCGCACGAAAATCTTTAAGGCTAAAAGGGAAAAAGCGAAAAGAGAGGAAAAAGTAATGGAAACAATAGGGAGAAGGAAACAAACAAAGAGTTCGGTGCTAGGCATAGAATCTTCGGAGTCTGGCCGCGTTCTAGGGGTTCGGCTCTAGGCGATTGTCTAATGCATCACGCAGGCGGTACGCTCCTCTGGTGAGAACTTCGTCAATGATGAAGGGACCCTCCCACTTGGGCTTGAGTTTGTCCATTTTCTTCTCCGGTAGGCGTAGAACGAGTTCGCCGATGTTATATGTTTCGGCCCGCACTTCTCTGCTTTGATACCTACGAGCCTGTTGTTGATAAAATGCGGAACAGGATTTTGCGACGTCGCGCTCCTCCTCCAGGGCATCTAGGCTGTCCTGCCGATCGAGCTCGGCCTCTCTCTCTTCGTACATGCGCACTCGAGGTGAGTCGTGAATAATGTCGCAGGGTAGTACTGCCTCTGCGCCGTACACCATGAAGAAAGGTGTGTATCCGGTTATGCGATTGGGCGTGGTCCGCAGCCCCAGAGTATGGAGTCGAGCTCCTCAACCCAGTGCTTGTCTGATTCCTTCAAAGACCGCACCAGTCTAGGCTTAATGCCGCTCATAATAAGACCATTGGCTCTTTCGACTTGACCGTTTGTCTGTGGGTGATAGACAGAGGCGTAATCGAGCTTGATGCCCAGATTGGCGCACCAGGTTTTCACTTCATTGGCTGTGAAGTTGGAGCCGTTATCGGTGATGATACTGTGCGGAGCACCGTAACGGTGTACAATGCCAGATATAAATTCTATCACCGGCCCGGATTCGGCCGTTTTAACTGGTTTGGCCTCTATCCACTTAGTGAATTTATCCACTATGACCAGCAGATATTTTTTCTTATGGCTATCTCCTTTAAGGGGTCCAACCATGTCCAGTTCCCAGACCGCAAAAGGCCAAGTGATGGGGATTGTTTGTAGGGCAGTGGGGGGCATATGTCTTTGGTTGGCGAAGAGTTGGCATCCGACGCAACGTTGGACAAGGTCCTGTGCATCTGCTCTGGCCGTCGACCAATAAAACCCTGCACGGAAGGCCTTGCTAACAAGGGCCCGAGCTGCGGCGTGGTGCCCGCCAAGACCGGCGTGAATCTCAGCCAGGAGCTGCCGCCCCTCCTCCTCAGAGATACATCTTTGAAGGACTCCGGTAGCGCTTTTCTTATAGAGTTCTCCGTTGTGAACCTTGTAGGCCTTCGAACACCGGACAATTCGGCGGGCCTCATTCTGATCCTCAGGAAGTTCCTTCCTATTAAGGTAGGCCAAGAAGGGTTCGGTCCATGGGGCAATGACTGCCATAATGAGATGTGCGGATGGTGTTATTTCGGTGGCTGAGCCTCCGATGATATCGGTGTGTTCGGAATCTGGGGTTGTGTTCAGATCCGGACTAGTGTTGTTGCTTTCCCCCTGCCACACCACGGATGGCTTAAAAAGCCTTTCCGGAAAGATATTAGGTGGGACGGGGTCACGCTTGGCGCCGATACGAGCAACAATGTCCGCCGCTTGATTACTTTCTCGGGCCACGTGATGGAACTCGAGCCCCTCGAACCGAGCCGACATTTTTAGGACGACATTACGATAAGCTGCCATCTTTAGATCTTTGGCATCAAAGTCTCCATTTATTTGAGATATTGCGAGGTTTGAGTCCCCGCGCACTTCCAGGCGCTGTATGCCATGGAGACAGCCATCCGGAGACCACGCAATAAGGCTTCATATTCGGCTGCGTTATTGGTGTCTGTGTATAGTATTTGGAGTACGTACTGAACGACGTCTCCAGTGGGGGACGTTAAAACGACGCCCGCTCCTAGCCCTGCCAACATTTTGGAGCCATCGAAATACATAACCCAATTGGAATATGTGCCGTACTCTTTAGGGAGTTCGACCTCTGTCCATTCGGCGACGAAGCAGCCAGTACTTTTTATTTCTTCCAGTCCGGCTGTTGCCGCGTCCGTCCACTCAAAGTGATCGGTTTGCCGTAGAAGGCGATAGAGTGACAGTGCTTTTTCTCCCAATCTGGAGATAAAGTGGCTTAGAGCTGCCATGCAACCCGCGAGTTTTTGGACTTGTTTAAGGTCTATTGGCGTAGCCAATTGTGACAGAGCTTGGATTTTGGCTGGATTTGCTTCAATTCCTCTATTGGAAACAATGAAGCCCATCAGTTTTCCAGCGGGGACGCCAAAACACACTTTTCCGGATTGAGCTTAATGTCATACGCGCGGAGGTTGTCGAATGTGAGACGTAAATCGTCTATTAGTGTTTCGACGTGCCTAGTTTTGATGACGACGTCGTCCACATAAGCTTCAACTATTTTGCCGATCTGTTTCTCCAGGCATGTTTGAATCATGCGTTGATATGTGGCGCCGACATTCTTGAGCCCGAAGGGCATGGTGTTGAAGCAGAATGGCCCGTATGGGGGTAATGAATGCTGTTGCAGCTTGATCAGACTCCTTCATTTTGATTTGATGGTATCCGGAATATGCGTCGAGAAAACACAGCGAGTCGTGTCCTGCGGTAGCGTCAATGATTTGGTCAATGCGGGGGAGGGGGAAGGGATCCTTAGGGCAAGCCTTATTGAGGTCTTTGAAATCGACGCACAGGCACCAGGATTTATCCTTCTTTGGTACCATCACCAGGTTTGCCAGCCAGTCCGGATGTTTTATTTCTCTAATGAATCCGGCCTTGATTAGCTTGGCTAGCTCCTCTCCCATGGCTTGGTGTTTGGGCTCGGAAAAGCGCCGCAGTGTTTGTTTGACCGGTTTATACCCCTTTAATATGTTGAGGCTGTGTTCGGCCAGCTTGCGCGGGATTCCAGGCATGTCAGAAGGGTGCCAAGCGAATATATCCCAGTTTTCGCGAAGAAAATCCCGTAGCGCGGTGTCGACCGTTGGGTCTAGTTGCGCCCCAATAGATGCTGTCTTCTTGGGGTCCGTTGGATGGACCTGGAATTTGACTATCTCTTCCGCTGGCTTGAAGGAGGTGGATTTGGGGTGTTAGTCACATCGTCCCGGTCCACTATGGAGCGCAGTGCGGTTAACTCTTCGGCCGCGAGGGCTTCAGATAATGCCTCAAGGGCCAGGGATGCGGTTTTATTTTCAGAGCGGAGTGCTATGTCCGGATCACTGGTGAGAGTGATTATGCCGTTGGGCCCGGGCATCTTAAGCTTCATATACCCGTAATGAGGTACAACTTGGAAGCGTGTAAATGCCTCTCGCCCCAAGAGGCCACTTGGAAAGTTATTTCTTCGGACCGATAATTCTCCGGCGTGCCGAATACCACGTCGAGTGTTATTTTTCCCACGCACCGTGCCTCCCGGCTGGGAATGATTCCTCGGAAGGTCGTGCTGCTTTGCTCGATGCGACTCCTGTCTATTTCCATTTTGTTGAGTGTATCCTCATAAATGAGGTTTAGTCCGCTGCCGCCGTCCATGAGGACCTTGGTGAGTTGAAAGCCGTCCACGATGGGACTGAGGACTAATGCGGCTGGCGCTCGGACTGTCCTATATTTTGGTTCGTCATCGGCATTAAAGGTTATAGCCATGTCGTTCCAAGGGTTTATCGCGGCGATTTGACAGACTTTGATGAGGTCGCGGAGTGCCCTTTTGCGCTTATTGTTTGAACCGAATGTCTCGAGACCGTCAATACTCTGGGGTCGTCGTCTTCTGGAGGGTGTTGCTCTGGGGCGTTTTTGGTAAGGATGTCCTCGCCGCTCTTGGCTACCTGCCGGAGTATCCAACATGCTCTAAGGCTGTGGGTTGATATGGTATCCGGTGTTGTGTGTATTTTGCATGGGCCGTCGAGCTATCCCTCCAGAACGGTTCCGTGCCGCGTAATGGCTTTATATTTCTTGGATATTGGATTGGGCGTGTCACGGGGATGTGCCCTTTTCGCCTGGACGAGCGGTTGAGTTGGGATCGATGGCTCCCAACAAGCTGCCTGATCTTTCCAGGCGCTTTCCATTGCACTGTACTTCTGTACGATAGTTGCCAAGTCAGCGAAGTGTAGTATACGGCGGCGATTAATGGCGTTGAGGATTCCTTCGTCCGTGCAATTGTTGCAGAATGCTGATATCGCGTCCTCATCGCGGCAATCTTTAACCTTGTCCTTGACAAGGAGGAATCTGGCCCAGAAGTGATGGACCGTTTCCTGAGACTGCTGTTGTATGCTCATAAGAGCGCTTACGTCTGGGTGGGTGGGTGGAATTGAATCCGGACCCTGACCCGATCGATGATCCAGAGTCTGAAGATTTTCCAGACTTAACAGTCCGGACTCCGGAGTATCTTCAGATTGCTTATTCCCGCCATCCGATTGTATGTTCGGAAGGCTGGTCACATCCTTTCGCTGATGGGTATCTGGCTCTACAGGGTCGGTGATCCGAACATAGTCCGTCTTCAGTATAGGGGAAGAGTCGTCGTCTTGCTCCTCGACTACCGCTATCTGGTGGGTGACCGGTGGAGATTTAATTTCTCTTTGGTCGGGTTTAAGCCCGATCCGATCGTAATCTGTGGCAATTCCCAGGGCGGCGATGCGATCTAGGAGATCGTTTAAAGACGAGAACTCCGCCGGATCCATCTGCTTGGAGTGTTTGGAGTCGATACGGAGGGGATTTTCGATGGCCCGAGAGGTCATCATCGGCTTAACGGCCGAACGGGTGGTCATGGTGTAGCCGCCCAGCCGGAGGGTTTGGCCTGGGGCCAGTCCTCCTCCGGCGGTGATATTGTCTTTAAGGACGAGGCGAGTCATCGATCCTGTCATCGACGTCACAGTGGAACTCTCAATGAAAGCACCAATGTCGGTGTCAAAACCGGCGGATCTCGGGTAGGGGGTCCCGAACTGTGCGTCTAAGGTCGATGGTAACAGGAGACAGGGGACACGATGTTTTACCCAGGTTCGGGCCCTCTCTATGGAGGTAATACCCTACTTCCTGCTCGATTGATCTTGATGAATATGAGTATTACAAGAGTTGATCTACCACGAGATCGTAATGGCTAAACCCTAGAAGTCTAGCCTATATGACTATGGTAATGAGTATCTCCTCCATCCGGACTAAGCTCTCCGGTTTATATAGACACCGGAGAGACCTAGGGTTACACAAGGTCGGTTACAAAGGAAAGGAATCTACATATTTGGTCGCCAAGCTTGCCTTCCACGCCAAGGAGAGTCCCATCCGGACACAGGTGCAGTCTTCGGTCTTCGCATCTTCACAGCCCATCAGCCCGGCCCATGGCTAACAGGCCGGACGCCCGAGGACCCCTTAGTCCAGGACTCCCTCAGGTCCCCCTTGACATACGAACAACCCTCCATACCTTTCCTCGCCGGGCTCTCGCTCGGGAGGGGCGCACGAAGACCAGGTCCGAGGGACCTGGCGAGGTGGCATACGCCAGGCGTGACCTGAGCGTAGCCCCTGTGCCCAGCCCCCTCGCGCGACTCTCCCGAGGGGAAAGCGGTGTTGTGAGGCTGAACAACAAGCCTAGTGGCTATCCTGAGGTTACTACGGCCGTTAGGCTGCCCTCAGTTGTTTATTCACCAGCGCGGAGCATGGTGCTTCCGCTCTTGCACGGGCATAGCCACTCCTCTGATTATATGTTCAGATCCTTTATGCATATTAATACTCCCCTGATTATGAACATGAATATGATTTATGAGTAGTTATGTTTGTTCCGGAGGACATGGGAGAAGTCTTGTTATAAGTAGTCATGTGAATTTGGTATTCGTTCGATATTTTGATGAGATGTATGTTGTCTTTCCTCTAGTGGTGTTATGTGAACGTCGACTACATGACACTTCACCTTTATTTGGGCCTAGGGGAAGGCATTGGGAAGTAATAAGTAGATGATGGGTTGCTAGAGTGACAAAAGCTTAAACCCTACTTTATGTGTTGCTTCGTAATGGGCTGATTTGGATCCATATGTTTCATGCTATGGTTAGGTTTACCTTAATTCTTCTTTCGTAGTTGCGGATGCTTGCGAGAGGGGTTAATCTTAAGTGGGATGCTTGTCCAAGGAAGGGCAGTACCCAAGCACCGGTCCACCCACATATCAAATTATCAAAGTAACGAACACGAATCATATGAGCATGATGAAAACTAGCTTGACGATAATTCCCATGTGTCCTCGGGAGCGTTTTCCTTTATATAAGAGTTTGTCCAGGCTTGTCCTTTGCTACAAAAAGGATTGGGCCATCTTGCTGCACCTTGTTTACTTTTGTTACTCGTTACCCGTTACGGATTACCTTATCACAAAACTATCTGTTACCGATAATTTCAGTGCTTGTAGAGAATACCTTACTGAAAACTGCTTGTCATTTCCTTCTGCTCTTCGTTGGGTTCGACACTCTTACTTATCGAAAGGACTATGATAGATCCCCTATACTTGTGGGTCATCACGTGTACAGCCCCGTCCTGACACGTGGCTTGCACAGCAGGACTGGAGGAGGTGTGTATGGGCACTCGTGAGCCAGCGCGGGACTCACGAGGCCCTAGCTCAAGGCGGGTTGCGCCTGAATTTGATTCTGAACACTTGTGATGGTCCTGCGAGATGGTTAGGCAGCCCGTGCCGAGTGAATCTCCTGAGGTTATCGCATGAGAAGGCCAAACACTAATGACCCAAGAGGTGACGTGAACGGGGCCAACCCGCCAGACAGAGCTTAGCCGTTGGGTTTGTCGACGCTGCAGGGATGGACCCAAGCACAGACCCGTGCCCAGTCTTCTCATGCGAAAGTCCTACAGAAAGACAACCGGCGCGCGGCTCCCGCGGCGACGAGGCACCGGGTCGCCCGCCCTAACTCATCCGCCCCAATTAACTCATGCGAGAATAAGGCACCAAGGACCATGGGAGGTGACATGCATGGGAGCTGGCCCGCGAGCCAGAGCTCAACCACTAGGGTTTAGCGACGCTGCAGGGACGGACCCGAGCACAGACGTCGTGCCAGTCCTTAATCACGAGGCGTTCGTGGGCGGGTTTGCAAGGGCGTACGACGTTCATGGCGACGAAGCACCAGACAGACAGGTGATAATCATAAAGCAACCCATGGAAGAGGGTAAAGCCAGTTCTGATAGATGCAAAGAAATGACACATGCCGCAGGGATGGACCCACACGCCTTGGGGATAATGCAGCCCGAGGGGCGCCCCAACTGAACAAACCAAAAATTTCACCTGGCACCGTTGCTGAAGAAGTGTTGAAGTAACTGGAGACGCGTGCTGCAGAAGTTGCTCCTCACGAGTCGCCCAGGTCCTGACCCTCACGAGGCTCCGGAGGCCCGGGGGGCTCACAAGGATTCCACGCCACCTACGATAGGATCACCTGGTGCCTAGCCTCATGAGCCGCCAGGACGCCCCTGTAACGCCCCGGATCCGATGCGCCAGGTGTCTGCGAGTTATTCGCCGTCCTTGCCTTGTCATCTTCTTGCGTGTTGCATTTTGCCATGTCATCATCTGCATTTCATATCATGTCATCATGTGCATCGCATTTGCATACGTGTTCGTCTCATGCATCCGAGCATTTTCCCCGTTGTCCGTTTTGCAATCCGGCACTCCCAACTCCTCCGGCGCACCCCTCTTGTTTCTTTTCGTGAGCGGGTGTTGAACGTTCTCGGAATGGACCAAGTCTTGCCAAGTGGCCTTGGTATACCACCGGGAGACCCCCGATCAAGTTTCGTTCCATTTGGAGGTCGTTTGGTACTCCAACGGTTAACCGGGTAACCGCAAAGGCCTCTTTTGTGTGCAGCCCAACACCCCTCCAAAGTGGCCCAATAACCCATCCAAACCCCCTCCATGCTCTCGGTCGTTCGATCACGATCGTGTGGGCGAAAACCGCACCTCATTTGGACTCTCCTAGCTCCCTCTACCTATAAATAGGTGCCCTCCCCCGAAAATTCACGGATGAACTCCACCCTAACCCTAGCCAAACTCCTCCCCGCCGCCGGACATGTCCGCCTCCGCGCCGGACGCGTCCTCCGCCGCCTCCTCGCCCAATCCCGGCGTGCCACGTCGCCCCAGCTCCTTCCCCCGCCGCCGGGCCCGTTCGGCCCATCTGAGGCCCGCCCCGGGCCACGAACGGGCCCGAGCGCCCCGCGCCCGCGCCGCCCAGCTCCCTCCGCCGCGCCGCCGGAATGCGCCGTCCGCCAGGACCTCGCTCTGCCGCCGACCCGACGCCGCTGTTTGCCGCCGCCTTCCCGCACCGGCGACCTCCGCCGCCCGGCCGCGCCTCGCCTCCGTCGAGCCGCGCCCCGCGCCGCCCCTCCACTTCGGCCCCGCCTCCCGTGCTCCGCCGCCTCCCGCCGCGGCTCCTCGCCGGCCGGCGCCGCTCCGAGCCGGCCAAGCTCGCCGCCCCTCGCCTCGCCGTTGCCGCCAACCGCCGCCGCCGACGTCCCCCCTCCTCTCCCCGCCGGCGCGCCTCTGCCGCCGTCCTCCGGCCCGAGCCCGAGCCGAGCCTCGGCCCGATCCAATCTCGAGGTTGACCCCGAGATATTTGGAAGTCATGATATTTTTACAGCATGTGCCCATGTTCATTGCATCACAACTCTCTGCATATAGCTCTGTTTCGCGCGTGCAATATATCAAAATGTTCGTCCCGTGATGCTCTTCATTTTGTTCCATTGTTCTATGTTCTTTTGAGTCCATCTTGATTCCCTAATCATCGTTGCAAGAGTGCTAGTTGCTGTTATCTGCTATTACTTATCAGAACTTGGTGATTTGTTATTTTTGTTGCATTTAATCTGTGTATCTTATGGGCATGAGCTCTACATGTGTTTTGTTGTATGCCATGCCATATTTACAGAGGTGTATGCCATGTATTTTTGTGATCTCTATGGTGACTAGCACAAGCATGCAAACTAGGCCCCGTAATGTTTCTGATTTCAGGGACAGTAATTTCTCTAAGTCTTTGTCTGCTGTTATTTTGTTGCCATGTAAACTTGATGATACAGAGAGATCCGTGCATATTGTGGAGATGTTCAGTAAGGATGTTTTGTAGATATTGTTGTAATGGATCCATTCCTGTCCTTGTTTGCAATTATGGAGAGCCCCAGTACAACTCAATCTTGCTCTACTTTTGCTATAAAATATTTCTGGAAGATTGTTTACGTGTTATTCAATTTTGCCAAGGTTGTTGTAGTTGTTTCATTCATGCTATGTATTTTATCTTACCATGGATAGCTTAATAAACATGCCATCTTGCTGTAGGTATGCTTGTTTTGTCATGCATTGCTTTGTGATGAGTGCATGAAGCTCACAAAGATGCCTTCATAATGTCTGTTTCTGCCATGCTCTGTTTTCTGCTAAGTCTGGAACCTGATAACGAAACTTGCTATGTTTACATGGTTGCCATCATATCTTCTGGTCCTTTTTGGCTTATGGTCAGTAAGGGACTCTTCTTATATGCTTTGAGTAGATTCATACCATGCCTTTGTTTTCTATGTTCTGTTCCTGTAGCATGTTGCTTGATAGCTCTAAACTTTGCAATCTGATGTTATTTCTGCCATGTCTAGTAATTTCTGCCAAGTCTGTGAACCTGTTATTATTTGCAATCTTGCCATGTCCTTTTGAGCATGTTCTAGTGATTTATGGAGATAGCTCAGTGTTCATGTTTTGTTTTGCCTTACCTGTGCATCATGCCCATGCCTTTTGTTTTCATGTTGAGTTGCTGTAGCATATTGTTTTGATGCTTGCATTATGCCTAGTTGCTGTTTTGGACAGATTGTTGCTATGACTTGATTGGAGTGTATGTGTTGCACCGTTGCTCCGTTTCGAGCATGCTCTATATGAAACTTGCGTAGATTTGCATGTAGTTTCATATTATCATGTTGCATCCTTGTTTTGAGGTGTTTGCTTGATGTTTGTATGCATTTTGCATCAATGCCATGTTTAACTTGTTTTGCTCATATCTTCTAGGCCGTAGCTCCGAATCTAATGAACTTTATATGTAACTTGACTAGAATTTCGTGTAGATCATCATGATGCTCCTCAACTTGCTGTTTAAAAACTTCAACTTAATGGATTTTCAGTTCTGGACCAATTTCGAAAATTGCATATGAGGACTTACCGGAATTGTTATATGTTGTTTCCGGCCTCATTTAAACTTGCCTTGATGTGTTGTTCTTGCATGCATCATCTCTCGTCATGAGTAGCTTCATATAGCCTTGTCATGCATCATTCTTGATTGAGCATCATGCCTTGTTCATGTGTGGTGTGTTTACCGTGTTTTGTGCTTCCTCTCGATAGTTCCCGTGTCGTTGCGATCGTGAGGATTCGTTCGTCTTCGTGGCTTCATCTTCTTCATGGACTCGTTCTTCTTCCTAGCGGGATTTCAGGCAAGATGACCGTCACCTTGGATCTCATTACTATCATTGCTATGCTAGTTGCTTCGTTCTATCGCTTTGCTGCGTTACCTATCACTTGCTCCTCCAGCCTCCCAAATTGCCATGAACCTCTAACCTTTGTCACCCTTCCTAGCAAACCATTGTTTGGCTATGTTACCGCTTTGCTCAGCCCCTCTTATAGCGTTGTTAGTTGCAGGTGAAGATGAAGATTGCTCCATTTTGGTTTATGTTTATGTTGGGATATCACAATATCTCTTATACTATTAATGCATCTATATACTTGGTAAAGGGTGGAAGGCTCGGCCTTATGCCTGGTGTTTTGTTCCACTCTTGCCGCCCTAGTTTCCGTCATACCGGTGTTATGTTCCTTGATTTTGCGTCCCTTACGCGGTTGGATGATTTATGGGACCCCCTTGACAGTTCGCTTTGAATAAAACTCTTCCAGCAAGGCCCAACCTTGGTTTTACATTTGCCTGACCTAGCCTTTTTTCCCTTGGGAGTCGCGCTCTCGAGGGTCATCTTTATTTTAACCCCCCCGGGCCAGTGCTTCTCTAAGTGTTGGTCCAAACTGAGTAGACTGCGGGGCCCCCTCGTGGAAACTCGAGGTCTGGTTTTACTCGTAGGATGTCTCGTCCGGTGTTCCCCTGAGAACGAGATATGTGCAGCTCCTATCGGGATTGTCGGCACATCGGGTGGCTTTGCTGGTTTTGTTTTACCATTGTCGAAATGTCTTGTAAACCAGGATTCCGAGACTGATCGGGTCTTTCCGGGAGAAGGTTTATCCTTCGTTGACCGTGAGAGCTTATGATGGGCTAAGTTGGGACACCCTGCAGGGTATTATCTTTCGAAAGCCGTGCCCGCGGTTATGAGGTAGATGGGAATTTGTTAATATCCGGTTGTAGAGAACTTGACACTTGACCTTAATTAAAACGCATCAACTGCGTGTGTAGCCGTGATGGTCTCTTCTCGGCGGAGTCCGGGAAGTGAACACGGTTTCTGGGTTATGTTTGACGTAGGTAGGAGTTCAGGATCACTTCTTGATCATTGCTAGTTTCACGACCGTTCCTTTGCTTCTCTTCTCGCTCTTATTTGCGTAAGTTAGCCACCATACATTGCTTAGTCGCTGCTGCAACCTCACCATTTATCCTTTCCATACCCCTTTAAGCTTTGCTAGTCTTGATACCCATGGTAATGGGATTGCTGAGTCCTCGTGGCTCACAGATTACTACAACACCAGTTGCAGGTACAGGTTTTTGCGATGATCATGACGCGAGAGCGATGTTATTTGTTTGGAGTTCCTCTTCTGCTTCTTCTTAGATCAGGGGATAGGTTCCAGGTCGGCAGCCTGGGCTAGCAGGGTGGATGTCGTTCGAGTTTCTGTTTATGTTTCATCCGTAGTCGGATGTTGAGCTTATGTAGGATGTATTGATGTATTCTTGCGGCATTTGTATGCCTTGTATGTATCCCCAAATATTATGTAATGTTGATGTAATGATATCCACCTTGCAAAAGCGTCTTCAAGATGCGCTTCTATCCTTGGTGGGACCTTCGTGTTCCTTTAGGATAGGGTCGCATCTTGGGTGTGACAGCCCCGCATGTGGCCATGGTGCGTGGCAGCCCTCTACAGCAAACCAAAAGACATGCGAACGTAGCTGTGAGGGGGGCCCTCGCACTGGCCAACGTAGGACGGCCAGAAGAGCTCCTGAGACGCAGCCCTTTCGAGCCCTGGGGTGTTGACGCAGGCGCGCAGCTCGCTGCCCTCGCCGCGGGAGGGAGCCGCGCTGGGTGGTGCGGGGCGATGCTCGCCTCGCATAGCTCTTGCCTCCTGAAACTCCTTGATTGCCTTGGTGATGAACTCTTGAACGCCTGGTGCCTTGTGCCTTCCGCCCTCCTCGCGGAAGTGCGCATTGAAGCACGCCTCCACATGGTGCCCGAACCCCTCCCTCATGACGCTAGCTAGGTTAGAGGCCCTCCATAGGAGGGCCCCCAAGCCCAGCCCAAGTGGGGCGCCGGGCGCGCCTTCCTATGGGAGAGAGGACGACACCCCGTCAATGTGCACAGGTCCCGAGGCACAGCCGTCGGATGCCCCATCCTCCTGAGGTCCTAGGCGGAGCAGCTTCTTTTTCTTGGGAACAGCCTCAGGAGGGTAGACAATGCCCCCGTCATCTGGGTCCTCGACAGCCGCAGCCTGGTAGGCGCGCTTGAGAGAGCACACCGCATCCTTCTCATCGCAGGCGACCATGATGACGCCGTAGCTCCCTGGCATCTTGACAACATTGTAGCCATGATGAGTCGCAACCATGAACTTGGCCAGGGCCGGATATCCAAGGATGGCATCGTACGGGAGGTATATGTGGGCAACATCAAAGTCGATGAGCTCAGTGAGGTAGTTTTCGTGCTTGCCGAAGGTGACAGGGAGGCAGATTTTCCCTATCGGGGTGGTGGAGCCGTCAGTCACTCCTGCGGAGGGCTTGGTAGGTTGAAGCTGGTCGTACGGCACCTGGAGCCTGTCGAACGTCTTGACGGAGAGAACATTGAGCCCCACGCCGCCATCGATGAGTGTCTTGGTGATGAGGACGTTGCTGATGGTAGGCGAGCAGAGCATCGGGAGGGCGCCGGTAGTGGCCGCGCACTTGAGCTGGTTAGAAGAGTCGAAGGTGATGGCGTACTTGGGCCACTTGAGCGGACACGTCGTCTCAAGCTTGGGGAGGGCCGCGTTCACCTCGCGAGCGAACTGCTTGAAGATGCGATGGGAGGCAGGGGCCTGAGCGCCGCCCAGGATGCAAGCGATGGCACGAGGCTCTTGGAAGCCCCCAGCCCCGTCATCTTGGTGATGGTCTTCGTTCCTCCTTGGTGGCGGCGGCAGCAGAGGAAGGCCAGCATTGCCCTGAGGAAGGTCCACACGAGGCTGATCCCTCCAGGCGCCCTCGTGAGGATGGCCCTGCCAGCGGTCCTCATGAGGCTGATCACGCCAGTCCTGGGGGGTCGCGGTTGTCCCAACGTCCTCCGCCTCGGTCGTTGCGCTCGGGGCGACGACCGAGGCGCCCATCGCGGATGGCCCTGAGCTCTTGGCAGTCATTGGTCTTGTGGCTATGCACGTTGTGGAAGACGCAGAACGGGCGTCTGCCCTTGGATGACTCCGGGTGGTCGCAACCGCGCTACATCTCGGGTTCGGCCGCGAGCACAGCTGGTCCCTTGCGCTTCACATCCTTGGCCTTGGCTTTCTTGTCTTCTAGGTCGTTCTCCGGAAGCTCCAGGAGGGAGAGGCGACCTTCCTCGGCTCTCGCGCACCTGGTTGCCATGTTGAACATCTCCAGAGCAGAGCACATGTCCTCGTGTATGGCGAGCTCTTCCTTCATCTTGACGTCACGGACGCCATCGGTGAACGCCGAAATGATGGCCTCATCCGACACCTTGGGGATCTTGAGGCGAACGTTTGTGAAGCGCTGGATGTATTTGTGCAAGGTCTCTCCTGGCTGCTGCTTGATGCGCTGCAGGTCACCCGCGGCAGCCATGCGGTCGCGAGTGCCCTGGAAGTTGGCGATGAAGCGCTCTCGCATCTCATCCCAGGAGGTTCAGAAGCCACGAGCGCGCGCCATCCTTGAGGGCCATGGGAAACCAATTTGCCATGATCTTCTCGTCGCCGTTGGCTGCCTCGATGCTCAGCTCGTAGAGCTGCAGGAACTCGGTAGGGTCGGGGGTGCCATCGTAACGTGGAGGCAGGTCTGGCTTGAACTTCCCTGGCCAGACGACGCGGCGCAGCTCCAGGGTGAACGCGCGGCAGCCTGCCGACACCTTGGGGATCTTGAGCCTGACGTGGAGGTGGAGCTTGATCTTGGCGCTCGCGCACCACCGCCTTGGGCGGCACGTGGTCTTGACGCGGCGGTGCGGGGAGTGCACGCGTGTCTCCTTGCGGCCGCTGCACCACCTGGCAGCTTTCCTCGTCGCGCGTCGGCGCCCTGCGCGGCGGGTCGCACCGTGGAGCCTCGCGCCTTGGCTCGGGGACAATGTCTTGCTTGGGAGGTGGAGGAGGCACACCATGGGCCACGTCGCCCGCAAGGGGCGGCGGGGGAGGCAGCGAGCGGGACGGCGCAGGGGCCTCTCCCGCGGCGCTGACGAGCTCGACAATGCGGTCCAGCCAGTCCTCGTGGAGGTCGTCAGTCGGGCGATAGCGCATGAGCTCGCGTGCCATGAGCAATGCAGCCTGCGCGTTCGCCGGCCCGCGACGAGCATCAAAAGAAGAAGCAGCCGCTGGAGTCAGTGACGGAGTGGCGGTGCGCCCATCACGCCGCACAGAAGGCTGAAGTGACGAAGCCTGCTGCTCGTGGGCCGCGGGGCCGGTGGCAGCATTGGTCGTAGGCGATGGGGAACGACGGGGAGCGCCGTCGCCTGCAGGTGCTGTCTGGGTGATGCGGGGGTGAGGGCGGCCCGACGCTCAGCACGAACTCGATGAGCATCAGCCATGGGGACGGCGAAACGGTGGCGGATCGACCGGAGGAAGAGAGGCTCCGATGCACCCCTACCTGGCGCGCCAAATGTCGGATTCGGGGCTCCACATACCCTGGATAGATTCGAACTCTAGGGTGCGTGCGAAGAACTCAACCTCCCCAGTCTGCCAACTTGTCGATCCCACGGGCTAGCTTGATGAACTAGAAGGAAATGGAACAATGCAATTTACCCAGGTTCGGGCCACCTTGCGGTGTAATACGCTACTCCTGCTTTGTGGTGAATTAGCCTCGAGGTGGGCTGTGGATGAACTAGTACAGTGGAAGAACAACCTCAGAAGGTGTGTTCTTGTGTTTGTGTGAGCTGGTGAGGGTGAGGATGGTCTGGATCCAGATCCGGTGTCCCCCTTCTATGGTGGTGGCTAGGCTATACTTATAGTGGCCCTGGTCCTCTTCCCAAAATGAAGGCGGGAAGGGATCCCACTGTCGGTGTCAAAACCGGCGGATCTCGGGTAGGGGGTCCCGAACTGTGCCTCTAAGGGCGATGGTAACAGGAGACATGGGACACAATGTTTACCCAGGTTCGGGCCCTCTCTATGGAGGTAATACCCTACTTCCTGCTTGATTGATCTTGATGAATATGAGTGTTACAAGAGTTGATCTACCACGAGATCGTAATGGCTAAAACCCTAGAAGCCTAGCCTATATGATTATGATTGCCTCTGTGGACCAAGCCTTCCGGTTTATATAGATAACGGAGGGAACTAGGGTTATACAAAGTCGGTTACAGAGAAAGGAACCTTCATTTGGCCACCAAGCTTGCCTTCCACGCCAAGGAGAGTCCCATACGGACACGGGTAAGAGTCTTCGGTCTTTGTACCTTTACAGCCCATCAGTCCGGCCCATGGCTAACAGGCTGGACGCCCAAGGACCCCTTAGTCCAGGACTCCCTCAGTAGCCCCGAACCAGACTTTCAATGACGATGTGTTCGACGCGCAGATTGTCTTCAGCATTGCAAGGCGGGTTCTTCCTCCGATGACTCCAAAGAGATGTATTCGGCCTTCCATTTAATATCATACCCCTCGGCTTCTATGTATCAACAACTTCAGCTTCCACGTGTCGAGCGAATACGAGAGGTTAGGGTATTTTTGCACATAACACCCCGGCCATGTAAGAAAGAGCGTCTATTTAAAGAGATTGGATCTCAGATCCATTCGGCACCACGCGGAAAAATCCTCAGAGCTTGCTAGGAAAGACCACTCACTACAAAAAAATACACTTCCGTGATGATACGTGTTTGTCACACTAGGTCACGTTTTCTGTCATGCATGTACATCCATGACAAATTTATGACAGAATCAAGATAGTCATACATGTGCTGTCGTAGAAGTGTTCCATGAGATTACCAAAATTATCATCACGGAAGTGTCCACTTCCATGAAGATAAATCGCGCGTCACAGAAGTGCTTTCGTCAAGGGTGACTGACACGTGGCATCCACCATAACGGAACGTCGTTAAGCTATCGGGTCCGGTTTTGGATCCGATAACCCGTTAACAGCCCGGACCAATGGGGATTTTCCACGTGTAAAATTCTGATTGGCTGACGGAAACACATGTCAGCTCCGCGTTGGCACAAGTGTCACTCATCCAATGGGCGAGATGCGCCTATGATATGTTGACACGTGGACCGGCCCAAAAGTGGCCCATAAAGTTTAAATGGGCTGGCCCAACTAAAGGCCCACAAGATTTTGCGGTCCATAATGGGCCGGCCCAGCAAAAGGCCCACGAGATTTTGCGTATCATAATGGGCCGGCCCAGCTAAGGGCCCACGAGATTTTGCAGGCCATAATGGGCCGGCCCAGCTAAAGGCCCGCGAGATTTTGCGGACCATAATGGGCCGGCCCAGCTAAAGGCCCACAAGATTTTGCGGACCATAATGGGCCGGCCCAGCTAAAGGCCCACGAGATTTCGCCGACCATAATGGGCCGGCCTAGCAGAAGGCCCAAAAGATTTTGATGACACTAGTAGGCCGACCCATTAACAGGCTGCCATGTTTTGGGCCAAATGCTGGCCCATATTTGATCCGGTCCATTAACAGGCTGCCACGTTCCGGACCTAATAAAGGCCCATATGTGATCCGGCCCATTAAAAGCCTACATGTTGTGGGCCAAATTACGACCCAAATCAGGTCCGGCCCTTTGAGAGGCTCTGGGCTAAATTATGGCCCATATCAGATTCGGCCCGTCAACTGGACGCTATCCTTTTGGGCCCACTTGATAAAGGCCCATTTAGTAATTCGGCCTGATATTAGTTTTGGCCTGTTAAAGGCCCGTTTAAAATTTCGGCCCTATATATATTTCGGCCTGTTAAAAGCCCGTCATATAGTTGCGCCTAACTACGGCCCCGTTTGCATCCGGCCTGCTCACAGACGATAATCTGATTGGGCCAAACAAGGACCGAGACAATTTTAGCCTGTTATAAGCCCATGATTTGATTGGCACAATCATGGGCCGGGGTCTATTTCGGCCTGCTGCCGGCCCGTGAGCTGTTCGGCACGTTTCAGGCCCAACCTACTTTTCAGCCTCCTAAAAGCCCAATGAGTTTTCTTGAGAAAATAGGGCCGGCGGTTTACTCGGCCTATTAAAGGCCCAAATCTACTAGTGGGCCAGTTTACATTAGGCTTGTTAACGGACCAAGATGACGAGGCCCATGGTGCGGATCATACATGGTGATTTGCATGACGGCCCGATTATGTACCGTAACTTTACGGTTTGGCCGGTTTACTGCGAAGACATGATATATATACAGTAAAATAACTGCAGCATCGTGAATAAGAAAAAACCTAGACTATACAATAAAGAAATTACGGCATATTTCATCCACCGGGCATCAAAGTTCGCCACTATGATAATAAAGCACAAGCAGGCAACAGATTACATACACTGGGCATCAAAGATCGCCACCAGTGCAATTAAACACGCCGACAAAATAATATACAAAACCGACAGCACTTCAATAGAGTTCAAGAAAGGTTAGCCTTGCTCGGGAGCTGCAGCGCAAGCAGCTGAGCAAGCTGGTGAGACTGCACTTGTTTGACACTTATATCCTCCTCACTCTGAAAGATAAACTAGCAGACAGATGGCAGGTTTTGCACATTTAAGTATTAGTGCTGACAATTCATCACATTTCTTACTGACGAATAAAGTGACACAGTTTAAAATAGCATTAACACAATATGGTATTGTTCAGGTCAAGACATGATAGGAAATGACATTGTGAAGGAGTTGGCAGCTTCACGATACCACTGGATTACAGATCAAGAACTCACAAGTATCAATGGTTAGTGTGCTGTCAATTTATCCCATTTCAGATTGGCAAAATAAGGTCACTTGCTCTGTATAGTTTAATTTACATGGTATGAAGAAGGAACTTGGTTGTACAACTGAAAACTTAAATTGAGAAGGACAAACTTTTGTTTATGAAGTACATAATAAACTTTAAACATGCAATTTGATGCAAACACCAAAAATAAACAGCTGTTGCAGTCATGCCTAACCAAATATACACAACAAAGTTTGAAGGCTTGAGAAGGACAAACTTACATTATTGGTGAAGGAAGGCTTTATAAAGCCCTTGTCCATGCTGATGGGGGGGGGGCAATTCAAGAAGTTTACCACAGAATCTTCTTCATAAGCAATGCCTTTATTCTACATTTTGTTAAGAGTAAATATAGATGTGACAATATAAGAAAAAATGGAGAATATTTAAGATAAGATGAAGAGTGATGCTACATAACCAAGTAGCTATAAATGTAAGTACAGCGATATAGGAAAAAGGTATAGCCAAGAGCAATGCAGAGCTAAACTTCTTCAGTACCATCGGTGTTATCCAACCTTATGGTAAGAGTAAATATAGATCTTATGTGTAGAAAATGGAGGGCAAAGGAAAATAAGATGCAGAGTGATGGTACATGAACAACTACCTGTCAATATAAGTACACTCATAAAGGACAACAGGTACTTACAAGAACAACGCAGAGCTAAAAAAATTCATTGGCATTGGATATATTCTACACTAATGTAACCATTCATACAGATCAGATAATTTGGAGTGAACAATTGATAAGCAAGCTATCATGCATACTGCTGTCACATAATGAACCAGGTATGTATGCAAGTACAGTGATACAGGACAACAGGTACTAACAAGAGCAAAGCAGCGGGCAGCATATTTGCGATATCCTGTCGTTCTTTTCAAACCGGAATTCTTTTTCGAGCAGATTTCCTGCAAAAAGATTCGTAAGGCACATGCGGAAAAGTAGAAGTTCAAATTGTCATGCGATATCATAGACAGTATCTCATCCTCGGAACGAGACCAGTGCATAACAAGGTTTTTCCATTCAATGTATTCTAAATTTAGCACAGGAGACTTCACCAGAAATTCGTTTATAGACTTGCCATCAAAGTGTGATTTCCTCAGGTACCACCAATACTGCTGCAATGCTTCCTTCAAAAGCGCAAGCAAGCTTTGGTCGTCATGACTATCCAGATTGACCCTTGCCTACTTACAACAATATAATGTAAATCATTGATGTGTTCAATCAGCAGAAAACAGGAAAATAATCACCATGAATAATAGCACTTACACGTAAGTGGGACAGGAAGATGTGAAAATGGTGTTTGTCTTCACTATAATCTTCCCATGATGGGAATATATGCACGTAGTCCCTAACAACATCGAAAGCATTGTCTTTTAAACTGGGAATAACTGGAATGGGGTTCCAATCTGCAGGAATTGGCCGTCTCTGCAGTTGGGATAGGTCTTCGGCCGGTGGACTTGCTGTACTTTTTGCTGGAGTGGGAATTTTCTGTGGTACGGCTGGTGCTATGGCAACTGAAATGGGCATACCTTTTGCTGGAGTGCAGGTCCTGTGTCGTGCGGCTAGTGGTGTGGCCAGTGAAGTATGGGTACCGTCTGCTGGAGTCGGTCCTACGTTTTGTGTCACTGGTTATACAACCAATATAAGTGGGGTGCTGTCTGATTTCTCCGGCACAACCACGTTTTTCAAGGACTTTGCTGGTGCTCCTTCAGGTTCGACAATCACCCTCTTCCTTTTTGATGTCTGATGCACAAGAACAACATTTGAGTGAAAAAACATGGTATGATGACAGATGGAATATGTATTGATAATGGATGGGCATGGCATCTCGACATATATGATGAGTAAACTAAGTAGATGGCGGTGCAACAAAGTAGAAGAAATGCAAGACAACATATGCAAGATACGCGCAATCAATAAAACCTTGCCAAATTAGAACAGACACCTTGATGGGTGAACAGGACAGGCCATCTGCCTTTGACTCCTCGAGGTTAGAATAGTCATTAGGATCATATTCTGAATAAGAATCAATAGGTGGGGAGCGTATGAGTTTCATTGCATCCAGAATGGCACTCAATGCCTTGGTGCCAATTTTGTAAGTCATTGCGGTGTTTAGCTTCAAGAGTGGACTGCTGTTAGTGCGACACAAAGCAGCTATAGAGATCATAGTATAGATATAACGGGAAAACCGTAAGCATCAGAGTAAAATCAGCAAAGTGGAACTTGCTGGAATATATGTGCTAGTATTGCCGGTACGGCTAGAAAGGCTTCGAATACCAGCTCTCTTCAACTGAAGGTGCGGTACTGTTAATATCAGTGTAACTCTCAAAGGCGACATAGCTCCCCACACTTCCTTGCTATTCTTATAGGATTGAAGTGGGCAGGCCACTACAAATCCTATTCCCATGTTTACAAAATCCTACGAATCAAAGAGGCCCGAAGAGTTCAAAGTGTCCATACCAACCGACCGTATAGACCTCTACACTGCAAATGTCCCTGCTCATCTTCACTACAAGGAACATACTATACTACTATCATACTCCCTCCGTTCAAAAATGTAAGTCTTGGTAGAGATTTCCACTATGGATCACATACAGATGTATCCAGATACATTTTAGAGTGTAGATTCACTCATTTTGCTCCATATGTAGTCCATGGTGGAATCTATACAAAGACTTCTATTTAGGAACGGAGAGAGTACTTATTAAAGAAGAACGGAAGAGGAACATGCTAAAGAAGAGCAAGCAGATTTTGGATAATAAAATGTTCGTTGCGCAGTGCCCACACATGATGAACCCGAGCCCATTAAGAAAGCAACTCCCTGCTGTCTCTCTATATGTGGTGCACATGCTTTTTCGAAAATAAAGTAGGAACATTAGCTGACCAATTAAATGTTATCTGTTTTATTAATATCAGCATCATATCAGATTCGTACTTGAGCAACAAGTTTGGAATTATGAGTGGCACGTTGTTTATCTTGATGGATTCAGGAGCAGTGCTAAGCAGGTATGATGATGGTACTGAATATAAAGGCATGTCTGCATGCAAGTCGCGTGACTTTTGTCATTTGGGTCAGTCGACTATTTCAAGCGGTTGTATGAAGATCCTACATCTCCTAACCCTTCTTATTCCTCGTCTCTGATTCTTCCCATACAGAACACCGCACGGGCCACCGGCCGGACCACCGGCCCCCACCGCCTGTGTTCCTCCGCCACCCCCACCCCCACCCGCATCGAGTTTTCTTTGTTCGGCGAGGCCCCACCACCGCCCCCACAACCAAAGTCCCCACCCGAGCCCCTTCGTTCGCACCAGTGAACTCCGGTGAGCTCTGAAAAATTGACTGACCCAATTTTGAAATTTAGTCTACTGTGATTTAACTAGTGTGGAATATAAAAGGTGAAAACCATAAGCATTAGGAGTATAGTGTTGAGCGTGCCATGTCGGATCTGAAGGTGCAAACCGGACAAAGGCAACTTTACAACCAATGTTTGCTTTCAACTAGCAAGTAAGTGATGGACAAGAAATCAGAGTAAAGCAGTGGCGATCTATTTTCTTGCTGCGATAAATAAGTTGAGCAGATACAAAAGAGTACCGCCTTTGGTGCGGCGCCGTGTATGCATCTGCTGAGAATTTGACGGTGCTGCGGTAGCGATGGCTATCGGTGGTGTGGAAGCAGATCTAGGAGGGTAGACGGTGGCGGCGGGGCGCGGTGGACAAGACGGTCATAGGAGCGGCGTTGGCAAGGTGGACGATGGCGGGGTTGAAGCGAGAGGACGGGATGCAAGGATCCCGGTCCGAAGCCGTGGATGAGAGAGGTCGATCTTTTGTAATGGACGGCGGCGTTGGGGTATCAGCTCCGACATGGTGGAGGAGGACGGCGGTGGATGGGATGGCGGACGGAGGAGGCTGGGGTGGAGAGGGTGTTTTGGCGCCCACGGAGTACGGATGGGGAAATGGAGGTGGAGAGGAAGGGGGGAACCATGTCTTCAGGGCGCGTTTGTCTCAAATGCGAGGAAATTTACAAACTTAGCCCTCGTTTCAAATTTCCTACATCACAACAATATTAGTCGGTTGGGGATAGGACGGTAATCTCGCATACACCGAATATTTGCCGACGAGAGTTTGTTTTTGGCGCCCACCGTGTATGAATCGGGGAGGGAGTCGATTTCGGCCGAGGACACACTGTGTTTTGGCGCCCACCGTGTATGAATCCGGGTGAGAGGCGGTTCTGTCACGTTTGAGTGAAATTACAAACCTACCCCTATGGAAACCTATAGAAATCGAGCAGATAGCTTTGCGTGGCAGGGATAGGCAGTAGTAATTTCCATCTCACGGATTTTGGTTTCGGGCGGTTACTGCGACTTTCCCCGCTTCGTTCAAATTTTGCAGAGTGCACGTTTACCGTGCCAACTCAATTCGAATCCCGTTTGTATTCTATTTTTTTTTTCGGGCAGGATCCATTTTCGATTGGAATAAAATTCTATATACATCATTTTTATATATACTTTCAAAAGCACAACACCCTTTATACATAAATATGGTTTACAAATGGCATGATCTCAGATTCATAAGGTTGTATCCATCAATTTGGATTTTCAAATATTTGAAACCACTTTATGTCGAAATCCAATGTATGCATTCCTCGCTAACTGTCTCCAATTAATGTGTGTTTCATGCGTTTTTTTACTTCTCAAACATATATAATGTGTTTCACACACGCAACATATAGTGTAATCCCGTTTAGACATTAATTGCATATAAACCATGCATTGTTTCTAATTAAAGAATCTATGGAGCACCAATATTGATAAACTATATAACATTACACGTGTCCCCAAATTCAAATGAATATGCATGTTTGATACACCAATTTGCATTATGATATTATCGATGTCGTGATCTCCAGTTTAAATATTTGAATCCCATTTAATCCAGATATTCGTCTCATATAACTATCACTCATGCTTATATAGGACTATCTCTCTAGACCTATACGCGTTCATCGTCTCTCAGGTATCTCTCGTGCTACCTGTATGTCGACAATGATCTTTTATCTTCGTAACACACTGACGGTACTCTCTCCCTCGACCTTCATCACTCTATCTCTCTCTAAGTATATCTCGCTCCCTGCTATGTGTCTCTAACTATGATTCTCCATGTGGTTTCTCTTTCTCTCACACAAACACAAAACTTTGTCTCCCGGGGTCTCATTTCTCTCTACTATTCCCTGTGTGCCACTCGCACACCCCTCATATAGATATGTCTTTCGCTCCTTAGGTATGAGAACGTACGACTCTTCCTCTTAAATATCTCTGTCTCACACACAAACACAAACTCTGTCTCCCAGGGTCTCATATTTCTCCACTGTTCTCTTGTATGTCGCTCACACACTCTCTCTCCCTAGAGATATCTTGCGTTCCCTCATATGTTTCTCTAGCTATCACTCTCGTTTTGAAATATCTTTCTCTCTCGCACACACAAAACTCCGTCTCTCGCGATTCTCTTCGATATTTGTTTGTATGCGAGTCACACGCACCCTTTCTTCATCTCTCTCACACCCACACCCATAACTCAGCCTTCTGATCCACTCGACTCCTATCTCTAAAACACACTAGCTAGCATCTTTATCTTTCTATTTATCTGTTTCTCCATCAACCTTCTTTCATTTATAGGTTGATCTCTTTTGCACAATCGTTGTGCCTCACTCCCTCTGCTTGCCATAGATGCATGCTCCAGCCCACGCCACTATCTCTTAAAGACAAAAACACATGCTCAATTGTCGGGCCTTCTTCCCTGCATTCTCGCATGCATGCATATTGTCATACCGATCCGTCTCTCCCATGTCGTTGATCTTAGCTTATGACTTATGTCTTCTTTCTTTTATCTCGATCATGCGCGCGCACGCACACACACATCCCACGTATACATGTATACCTCTCACACATGCAAGTTGAAGGTCTCTATGTCTCCATACGTAGTTAATTACCCTCAACCCTAACGCCACATCGAATCATTCTCTTCTTGTGTGCACATAACTTCCGCCTGGATGGGTAAAACACACACTCACACTTAACAATCTCCTTCTAGCTACCCCCCTCTCACTCTTCCCCTATATCCCCGAAACCAATAAGACCATCCCTTCGTTTAATTCCCGCCTACATGCACCATCGATATATAGTAGTCTTCCTCGGTGTCTCTCGAACAAACACGTTCTCTCGATGTCGACTACTCTCATGCGCACACACCTTCTCTTCCCTCTCTACGGGCATTTTCTCTCTCGCACCCCATCGTTGGTGGCCTCTGCCATACACATCACCTCTCTATGATGAAACCATGCACACTTAAATTACATCCGCCACCGAGGACCCTGCGACACACACACCCACACACACGCACCCCCCCACACACAAACAAACAAACACACACACACACACACGCACGCACGCACGCACGCACGCACCCACCTACCCACCCATACACACACACAAACACACACACACACACACTAAGACTCCATCACACACACACGCACACACACACACTAAGACTCCATCTCTCTCTCTCTCTCTCTCACACACACACCCACACACACACACTGAGACTCCATCTCACACACACATGCTCTAGGCAGAGCATTTGTTCCTACCACCCTTCATCCACCCTTACCCGTATGATAAACAATCACCTTAATTTACTTGTATAACATGGACAAATTCCACTTTACTTTAGTAGTTAGCAAACTTATCATCTGTACCCTTATAAAAAACTGAGTTGGCGATGATGGTGTGCCTGCCATCTTGTAATATAGACCGTCTGATCTATATCTGATGGATAGAAAGCAAACTATGATAATTTTACAAAAGATAGCCACACCTCTCTCCACATCCTTATCTCCCACAACCTCATTGCTGAGCAATTAAAAAAGAAAGTCTCTGGAACAATCTAGCATGGTGGCCGCTGCCGCCTGCCGGCGCCGTCCATCCCCATGCCTCCGCCCATTCCAACCACCAGTCACCACCACGCTCCACTCCTCCTCACCTTATCTCTCATCTTTCATTTTTTTGATGACATTCTCGAGATACCAGTTTTCCCATAAAATTCTCGAAATATCATTAGTTTTTACACATGGGATTACTCCTGCATGGGTAAATCACAACATGTGTTTTGCAAAAAAATGCATATTGATGTTCCGTGCAATGCACGAGCATCTTGCTTGTAATTATATAACGCAAATCACGAGCAGGAAGTGATATTTTTTTTACACAACCACGTTAACATGGCCATGTAAATCACTAGCTAAAGTAAATACCATTATACTTATATCCCGATGCAAAAGGTTGAGTACATGTCCGAAGAGTAGAGTCGCACACACGCACTCTGTCTCTCAGAATCTCTCTCACACACACACACCAGTTACGTGACGCCCACTTAAGCAGACATGTATGTTACAATTTGTGCACCCGCGGGTACACGTGATGCTGCGCATTTATTTAAGCCGGATAGCGAACCCAAACAGTAGCTGCATTCATTCCCCTCCCGCCGCCTCTTCTCTGGTCGCCGTCGCCCGGATGAGGATCCCCTGACATGAACAAGCCTACCATTCTATCACTGACATGTGGGACCCCCAAGCGTGGGTCCCACCAGTCAGCGAAGGAAAGGCAGGGTAAGGCAGTGATAGCCACGTCAGAGGATCCATGTCCCGCTCGGTAGCCATGGCCCGGCCGAAGGTAACAACATACGCCATACTCCCGCCGGAGCGGCTCTTTAATCTGTGTCAGAGTAATGGGCCACGGGTAGCCTAACCCGAGCCCCAGAACCTTTCAAGACATCGGGGCCGGCTGCGCCCCTCAAGACGTCATGGTAGAGCGCCGCCTTCTGGCGGTCGTCTAGCCGAACGGCCGACTGCCAGAAGACGACCATGCTCAGGAAGGCGGCTCCAAGACGGGCCGACTCCTGGTAGGCGGCCTCCAGAGAGGCCGACTCCGAGCAGTCGGCCCATGGCGCCCTCAAAGTCTGCGCCCCCATTAAGAAGAGAAGACAGCATGAGGCCACAGTGTAGCCCATCACCCCCGTATCCAGGGCCGGGCGTGGCCACAGTGCTCCGTACAGGCGGAGATCTCCGCCCGGCGCGACACTGTTGCCACTCCGCCCCTGACATCACTCCTGTCAGGCGAAGTCCTGTTCCCACGACCGTCTGTCGGTACGGCCCGAAGACGGCGGGCCCTACCGGTCAGTGAGAGCCCGGAAGACGGCGAGAGCCTCACCAGTCGGACCGGAGGGAGACCGGGCCCCAGCAGTCGGCCCGCCCCTTCCTCGGGGCCCACACGCCATTAACCAGATAAGACGCGGAGTGGCTACAGTGATCTCCCGCCAGGCGGCGGGACTGTAGCCACGCTCCCCTGACCAATCAAGCGTCATTAGCGTTACAGCTACAGTAATCAGCAGCCGGCAAGACCCGCGAGCGGTGGGGGCGGCCTGTCGGCTCCGTACCAGACCAGTCGGCGGGGCCCACCAGGCAGCAGGCCCCAGCAGTCGGCGGAGAAGCCGGCGACCAGAGAGACTGACAGCCATGTCCTACACCCGGCCAGATTACCATTGTACCCCTGGGGGGTAGGCCTGTATAAACCCCCCAGGGCGCCCATGCAAAGGGTTCGAACCTGTTAGAATTAGACTCACACCTAGGGGGAGAGAAGAGCAAGCCTTGCCTTCTTCTACCTCTAGCATACAGCTCGAGGAGCACCATTTGTACTCACTAGTGCCTTAGTGATCATGCGGAGATCCCGCAGAGCAGGACTAGGGGTGTTATCTCCTAGGAGAGCGCCAAACCTGGGTAAAGTGCGCCAGCGTTCGTGTCTACGCCTCATCCCGCTTCCAGGCACCGGCGACGTTCTACTCGCTCCCACCATGATAAGCCATACATTGGCATATGTCGCACCCAACCCCCGACATTTGGCGCCCACCATGGGGCAAGGTGCACCGTCTCCAGGAGACCTGTTCTGGACGGGAACCCTGTTCCTTCCTGGCGAGCGTAGCCAACCCAGCACGCCAGACGACGTCTGCGCCGACGCGGAGGTCGCCTGCGCGGCGAGCTGGCTCGCCGATCTTGTCGGCAAGATTCGCCTCTCCGACGAGCCCGCGTCTGATGCGGGCACCGATGGCCCCGAGAGCCGCCTCGTGAGCCTCCCTGATCAGCTCCATGTCACCAGCGAGCCTGCTGTTGACTTGGAGTCGGTTGGCTCCACCGACCCGATGTTGGTCGACTCCGATACGGCGTCGCTCGACGCGTTCCCCAACAACATGGTGGTCTACGATGAGCCGCTTCCTTGCGCGGACAGCGGCGGCAGCACCGTCACGGAAGTGCTCGTCATCAGCCACGGCGAGCACTCTGGCGGAGGTGGCCAGGATCCGTTGCAGGCGGCGTTACAAGACCTTACTGCGCCCATCTCGGAAGACGCCGACGCCGAGACACTGGAGGCACGCCGCGTCCAGCTCGTTGAGAGCGCCAACCGGCTGGACAACATGAGACGCCTTTCGGAGGCTTACCGGCGCGAAATGGACCGTGCCGTCGGTGGCATGCCGGCTCCTGGTGGGCTAAGCCGCATTGGCCAGATCCGGCAGCATGGCGCGACCATCGCTAGCATGTTCGGGACAGATCACCCCGTCTACGCCACGCCTGCGGAGAACATACGAGCTGCCCAGGCGGTAGCAGATGAGCTAGACAAGCTCGAGGGCGACGAGCGTCGCCACATGACGGAGCGAGTCCAGCAGCTCCTCGACGCGGCTGCTGAGCAGCAAGGGGCCGGGTGCCACACTGAAGCGCCCAACCGGCAAAACGATGACCCGCCTCCTCGCCGAGACCAAGGCGCGACATCCCGGACGCCGACTGGTGGTGCCCGCGATAGAAGAGACAAGGAGCCGGCTGCTAGCCGCAGCCGGACTCGCATCACCATCGAGCGTGACCAAGACGGCCACCCAAGAGCAGTGCAGCGACGAGACGACTGTCCGCCTCCTCCTCCCCGCAGGGAAAGGCGCATTTCCCCGCCGCCTGTCGATCACCCGTCACTCGGCGACCGCCTTGGCCGCCGAGAAGGAATCGGAGAAAACGATGCCCGCCACCGGATCGATCGCCTCAATTGATCCCTGGCGCTAGAAGAAGAAGATGAGCTGGGTCCGCCTTGCTTCGGCCCCCGCATCCGAGACGAACCATTCCCAAAAGGGTTCACGCTCCCAAGAGATACACCCAATTACACCAGTTCCGTGAAGTCGGAGGACTGGCTGGTCGAATACTCCACAGCCGTCAGCATCGCGAACGGCAACACGCACGTTGCCGTGAAGTACGTTCCGCTCATGCTCCAGGGCACAGCCTGGACATGGCTGAACAGCCTGAAGCCCCGCAGCATCAACAGCTAGGTTGATTTCACTGAAGCATTCATCCGCAACTTCACCAGCACGTACAAGCGGCCACCCAAGCCCCGCCAGCTCTCCTTGTGCGTCCAAGGCCCCAACGAGTCGACTCGCGACTACCTCACGCGCTGGGCCGAGCTGCGCAACTCTTGCGAGGGCGTGCACGAGGTGCAGGCCATCGAGTACTTCACTGCCGGGTGCCGAGAGGGCACCCTCCTCAAGCACAAGCTCCTCTGCGACGAGCCGGCAACCCTCGACGAACTGCTGATCATAGCAGACAAGTACGCCATGGCCGACTCCTCCATGAAGGCGGAGATCCAAGTTAACGCGTCGGGCAAGGTGGCTCCTGAAGCTCCTCGGACCCCGGCTGGTGACACCAGTCGGCGATAGCAACCAAACGACAACAAGCGCAAGGACATGCAGCCGGCTTCCACGAGCCGGCAGGTGGCAACAGTCGAAGATCAGCAGCCGGAAGGGCAGCCTCCCCCCAAGCGCCAGAAGGGCAGCAAGCCCAACTGGTTGCCCGCCTTCTCATACGAGCAGACCCTTGATGCACCCTGCAAGTTCCACAGCGGCGCGAAGCCGTCCAACCACACCACTCAGAAGTGCCACTGGCTCACCAGGATCGCCAAGGGTGACGGACTCCAGCCCCCTTCGCCTGCCGGCCCGCCGCCTCCTCCACAGCAGCCGGCGGTTCGGCTAGTCGGCGTGATACAAGATGAGTACTCTGAAGAGCATGGGGCTTATGTCGTGTTCACCAGCGTGGCCGACGACAGGTGCAGCAGACGGCAGCAACAACAAGAAGTGAATGCAGTATCATCAGAGACCCCTGAATTCATGCATTGGTCTGAGAAGCCCATCAGCTGGAGTAGAGCCGACCACCCGGAGGTGATGCCCAATCCCGACTCTTATGCTCTTGTGTTGGATGCCACCTTTGCCACGGAGAGGCGAGCTGATCGCTTCTCCCGAGTTCTGATAGATGGTAGCAGCAGCATCAACATCCTGTACAAAGATACCATGGAGAAGTTGGGAATCAAGCAGAGACATCTTCAGCCCAGCCGGACAGTTTTCCATGGCATTGTTCCAGGCCTTTCCTGCTCACCAATCGGCAAGACTCAGATTGATGTCCTCTTCGGGGACAAAAATCATTTCCGCCAAGAGCCAGTCTGGTTTGAGGTGGTGGACCTTGAGAGCCCTTATCATGAACTGCTTGGCCGGCCTGCCCTGGCCAAGTTTATGGCGGTCCCCACTATGCTTACCTGAAGATGAAGATGCCGAGCTCCAAGGGAATCCTGACCATAGCAGGAGACTACAAGAAGTCGTCCGCCTGCGCAGCAGAGAGCATGCGGTTAGCGGAGTCCCTCGTGATCGCGGTTGAGAAGCGGCTCCTTGACAGGGTTGTGGCAATGGCCGGCAAGCAGCCGGAAATATCACCCAACCCCAAGGAGTCGGAAGCTGAGGGATCATTCAAGCCGGCAAAGGAAACAAAGAAGATACCCTTGGACCTGGAGCACCCGGAGAGGCACGCTGTCATAGGTGCAAACCTTGACAGCAAATAGGAAGGCGAGCTCGTCGATTTCCTCCGTGAGAATCGGGACATCTTTGCAGGGTCTCCCAAGGACATGCCAGGTGTTCCGACGGAATTCGCCGAGCACAAGCTACATGTCCGGTCTGATGCCAAGCCAGTCAGGCAGCCCTTGCGCCGCCTGTCGGAGGAGAAGAGAAGAGTTGTTGGAGAAGAGATAGCCCGGCTTCTAGCAGCCGGCTTCATCATGGAGGTGTTCTTTCCAGAGTGGTTAGCTAACCCAGTCCTAGTGCTGAAGAAGAACAAGCAGTGGTGCATGTGTATTGATTATACCAGCCTCAACAAATCATGCCCCAAAGATCCCTTTGCCTTACCAAGGATTGAACAAGTGATAGACTCCATAGCCGGATGCGAGCTGTTGAGCTTTTTGGATGCATACTCGGGGTATCATCAGATCAAGCTGAACCCAGCCGACAGGCTGAAGACCGCCTTCATCACGCCGTTCGGAGCCTTCTGCTACCTGACCATGATGTTCGGCTTGAGGAATGCCAGCGCCACGTTTCAGCGTTGCATGCAGAAGTGCCTCCTCAAGCAACTCGGCAGAAATGCCCACGTCTATGTGGACGATGTTGTGGTGAAGACAGAGAAGCGTGGAACACTGCTAGAAGACCTCAAGGAGACCTTTGAGAATTTGCGCCGATTTCAGATCAAGCTCAACCCAGAGAAATGCGTCTTTGGAGTACCAGCCGGCCAGCTTCTTGGCTTTCTGGTCTCAGAGCGCGGCATAGAGTGCAACCCTATGAAGATCAAGGCCATCGGGAGGATGGAAGTGCCCACCCGACTGCTGGACGTGCAAAAATTCACCGGCTGCTTGGCATCCATCAGCCGTTTCATCAGTCGGCTGGGCGTGAAGGCTCTTCCTCTGTACCAGCTCATGAAGAAGACCACTTTTTTCGAGTGGAACGACAAGGCGGATGAAGCTTTTCTCCAGCTCAAGAAGATGTTGACCACTCCGTCTGTCCTGGCGGCTCCGACTCCTAAGGAGCCCATGCTCCTCTACATCGCCGCTACCAGCCGGGTGGTCAGCACAGTCATAGTGGTGGAACGCAAGGAAGAAGGCAAAGCACTACCAGTCCAGAGGCCGGTGTATTACCTTAGTGAAGTGCTGTCCGCCTCCAAGCAAAACTACCCCCACTACCAGAAGATGTGCTATGGCGTGCACTTTGCCGCCAAGAAATTGAAGCCATATTTTCAAGAGCACCCAATCACTGTGGTCTGCACTGCTCCCCTTGCCGAGATCATTGGAAGCCGAGATGCCTTAGGCCGAGTGGCCAAATGGGCCATAGATTTGGCCCCCTACACCATCTACTACCAGCCTTGCACCGCCATCAAGTCACAAGAACTAGCCGACTTCCTCGTTGACTGGGCCGAGACCCAGTACTTGCCGCCAGCGCCGGACTCCACCCATTGGCGAATGCACTTTGATGGTTCCAAGATGCGCACCGGTCTGGGAGCCGGCATCGTCCTCACCTCTCCCAAAGGCGACAAGCTCAGATATGTGCTGCAAATTCACTTTGCCGCCTCCAACAACGTTGCTGAATACAAAGCACTCATTCACGGGCTCCGGCTTGCCAAGGAACTCGGCATTCGCCGGATCCTGTGTTATGGAGATTCCGACTTGGTGGTCCAGCAGTCGTCAGGTGATTGGGACGCCAAGGATGCAAACATGGCGAGTTACCGCTTCCTTGTACAGCAACTCAGTGGATACTTTGCAGGGTGCGAGTTTCTCCATGTGCCAAGAAATGACAATGAGCAAGCTGATGCCTTGGCACGGATCGGCTCCACCCGGCAAGCAATACCAGCGGGCGTCGCCCTACAACGCCTCCTTAAGCCGTCCGTCAAGCCATCGCCAGAGTCAGATTCCATCTTTGTGCCGGCTCCTCCTGAAGCAGTCAGTCTTGAGGACCCCAGCAGCCGGCACGGGGAATTCGACAGGCGACCCGGGGACTGCAGCAGCCGCACCCGGCCCGGGGACTGCAGCAGTCGGCCCGGGGACTTCATCGACTCAGCAAGTGGCAGCCGACTCCAACTCGCCGCCCCCCGGCCCAACCGCCCTCGTGCAAGTAGCAGTCCTAGCAGTCGAAGAAATTGCAGCACCTTCATGGGCCCAGCCCATCCTCAACTTTCTGGTGAACAAAGAGCTGCCAACTGACGAGATCTCGGCCCGGCAAGTACAGCACCGGGCAGCAGCGTACACCATAGTCAACAGAGAACTTGTGAGGCGCAGTGTCACTGGTGTTTACCAGCGTTGCGTAGAGCCGGAGCAAGGCCAAGCAATCCTCAAAGATATCCATCAAGGCGAGTGTGGTCACCACGTAGCTTCAAGAGCACTCGTGGCCAAAGCTTTCCGCCACGGTTTTTTCTGGCCGACTGCTCTAGAAGACGCCAAAGAATTGGTCCAGAAATGCAAAGGGTGCCAGAAGTTCCGCTCCAAACCACATCAGCCGGCTTCTGCACTCAAGAATATCCCCATTGCCTGGCCCTTTGCCGTCTGGGGCCTAGACATGGTGGGACCATTCAAGACGGCGCGTGGCGGCATGACTCATCTGCTTGTCGTGGTGGACAAGTTCACCAAGTGGATAGAAGCAAAGCCAATTAAGAAATTGAATGGTCCGACTGCTGTGACTTTCATCTCCGACATCACCATCCGGTATGGCATACCACACAGCATCATCACCGACAATGGCACAAACTTTGCCAAAGGCGCCTTGGCTCGTTTCTGCGTGAGGCAGGGCATCCGACTGGACTTAGCACCCGTTGCCCATCCGCAGTCAAACGGCCAAGTGGAGCGAGCAAACTACCTCATTTTGTCCGGCATCAAGCCCTGACTAGTCGAGCCTCTGGAGCGTTCAGCCGGCTGTTGGCGCGATGAGCTGCCGGCCGTCCTCTGGAGCCTGCGCACAACTCCGAACAAGTCAACCGGCTTCACGCCTTTCTTCCTCGTCTACGGTGCCGAAGCCGTCATCCCGATGGACATAGAATTCGACTCCCCTCGAGTCACCATCTACACTGAAGAGGAGGCAGAAGAAGCATGACAAGACGACATCGATCTGCTGGAAGAGGGCCGGCTGTTGGCACTCAGCCGGTCCACCATCGACCAGCAGAACCTGCGCAGATACCACAACCGGAAGGTCAAGCCAAGATCCTTCCAAGAGGGAGACCTTGTGCTCTGACTGATCCAGCGAACAGCCGGCCAGCTCAAGCTCTCGGCACCTTGGGAAGGCCCCTTCATCATCAGCAAGGTGTTGGGCAATGACTCCTACTACCTCATCGACGCTCAGAAGCCTCGAGCATGCAAAAGAGATGACTCCGGCAAGGAGACGGAGCGACCATGGAATGCAAACCTCCTTCGAAGGTTTTACAGTTGTTGCAGTATGTACCACGCCAACTTTTGTATTAAGTACGAAGACTCCGGGTCCCCCAAGAAGAGCTCGGGGACTGCCCTCTTTTATCTATATGATAAGTATTACGCCTGTCATTGTGATATTTCATTAGTCCGTCTAGCACCGGGTTCGACCAGCCGACCCGGGGACTTGCCGCCTTGTGCTATGTAATGCTTCCTGCAGCCGGACAAGTAATGCGTTGGCGCTTAAGCCCTCTCCTGTCAGAAGCCGCAGCTTGCAGAGCGGCTGTCCGGCGGGCAGGAGTAAAGGTAGAAAGAGTGTCTGCATGAAAAATGGTTAAGGATCCAAAGCGTGCACATAGTTCAAGCCGGCTTCCCTCGTCGCCGACCGGCTGCTCAGCAGCCAGCCGGCCGGCTTCTACTTAACTTGCTAGAAAACTCTAACCGGCTAAGTACTTGCCTCCCCGAAAGTGGCTAAGTACTTGACCCAGCCACAGTCCGCAGAGCGGCTGTTCGGCTGGCAAGACGGCAACCAAGGGAAGGCGGGAAAGGAAAAAAGCCAAAAGAGCAGAAAGCAAGGAAAGATAGAATTCGGCAAATATATTTACACATCAAAAGGCCCGTGGCCAGCATTCAACAAAAGTTTGAAATACACCCCTCGGGTGGAATTGTGTGAATTTAACAAAGTTTGTCGAGACTGATAAGCAGGAAAAAACAAAGATAAATTGGCAGCCTAGGGAGCAGCAGACGGGTTCGGTGGAACGGTGGAGTCGGTGGTGCCGGTTGGTGGAGCGGCCGGCTAGTCAGTCTCCGCTTGGTCGCCTTCAGTAGCAGCCGGCTCGCTCGGGCGTGGCTCGTTGCTGGAGGCTCGGTCGAGCTGAGGCTGGCCGTCCGCTCCGACCTCTGGCGCCTCCTCTTCACCTTCCTCCTCCTACTCGTCTTCTTCCTTGCCGCTGGAGTCTATCACCTCGGCCGAGTCCTCGCCGTCCTCTGGGTTCAGCCCGAACCATTCTGGTGGTGCCTCGGCACCATTCTCGGCCTGCTCTGGGATGAAGATGCTGGTGTTGATGTACTCGGCGACTGCCACCGCCCGCTTGACAAGATCATCTTCCACCGCCACCAGCTCCTCATGGGCCTCCTATCGAAACGTGGTCAACTGGACTAGATTCAGCCCAGGGTACCACGCCTTAAAGAACTCCAAGGCCCGGCGTGCTCCAGCCCGGCCGAGGAGCCCTTCCAGGCCTCAAGACGGCCGGCCGCCACCTCCAGCCAGTCGGCAGTCCGACTGCGAGTGCGCGGTGCCGGCATGTCCGGCCACAGGGCGGCAATCGCCTGGGTGCCGACACGCTGAAGACGGCGCAGCATCCGATGAGCCGGCTGGAGACGGGCCTGGATGCTGAGAAGCTGCTCACTGAGGGTTCGGGGGGCGTCGGCAGCAATCTCCGCACCTTCCGCCCTCCACCCTTCGCGATTGGCCTCGATGGCCCAATTGGTAGCGACGGAGTGACCGGGGAAGAAGTCTGCTCAAACAGAAGAAAAAAGCCAAAGTTAGGAACAAGAAGCCGACCTGATCAGAAGTCGTTGGCTCGAAGAAGAGTAAAGAGGGAAGCTCACCGTCAACCATGTCTTCAATCTCGCCGAAGCCGGCAGTCAGCATTGCCTCCTTGTCGGTCCAGGCGGAGCGTTCGGTCTCGAACTCAGCTAGGAGACTAGCCTCCTTGTCCTCCGCCTCCTTCTGGGTCTTCTTGAGAAGCTCCGCCTGCTCCGCTAGTTGCATGACCAGCCGGTCACGCTCTTCGGTCAGCTTGCTGTAGTCCGTCTCCTTGGCACGAAGCGTGGCGTTGGCTTCGCCCAGCTGCTGCTGCAGGGCGGCGTTGGCCTCTACAAAAGTAGAAAAAGAAAAGGACATCAACAATCAAGAAAGAGAGATATAGTTGCCGGGAAGATCCGGCCCGACTGCTCAGCAGCCGGCCCGAATCTCAGGGACTACAGCCCGCGGGTGCGCCAGCGCGCCCCCGCAGAGAAAGAAGTCATCAATATCAACGAAAAGAAGAACAGTCGCCGGGGAGATCCGGCCCGACTGCTCAGCAGTCGGCCCGAATCTCGGGGACTACAGCCCGCGGGTGCGCCAGCGCGCCCCCACAGAGAAAGAAACAAAGACTTACTCCGGCTTTTCGACAAGTCGGCGGTCCGTTGAGTTAGCTCCTGGACTTTGGAGTTGAAGACGGTCGCACGGAGGTTGTGATAATCCTGCAATGAAGATATCACATAATGTTAGTACTCGGAGCTTGCTAATTAAAGTTCCGAGCCGCCTGCTCAGCAGCCGGCCCAAAACTCGAGGACTACACCCAGTGGGTGCGCTGGCGTGCCCCCACGGAGAAGTATAAAAATCAAAGAAGCAAGAAGTATACTCGGATGGCTGCTCATGACTCCAAGAACGCATTGTTGCAACGCTTAAGAGCGTCGGCCTCGGCATGAAGCTTGGCTTGGACGTCTAGGATCGCCCGGTTCAAAGGGCCCGTCCCGCCTCCCCGCACCCAGCCAGTGGGCGTGGCGCTGGACGCCTCGGCATCCGGGATCGACGAGCTCGCTGCGCCGGCTTCCAACGGACGTGGCGCCGAGGCCGCCTTCGCAATCCGGCGGTGCGTCGGGGTGCGGACCTCAGGAGTTGGGCCCGTCACCATCTCGTCTCCGGCTGGTGGCGCCGGCGGATCAGCCGGCTGCTTGTCTCGCACCTCCTCAGAAGGAGGTGGCGGGGGCACGATTACGTCCGGCATGGCGACATCGCCGCCGTCCCTCTCCATGATCGGGTGCTCGTCGCCGGCTCCCCCAGTCGGCGCCACGAACTCTGGTGGTGGCGGCGCGGAGTTCAGGAGGGTGACGAATATCACCGACTGGCGGCGCGCGGCCTCTTCGGCCTGCTTCTTCGCCGCGGCGGCAGCCTCGGCCTCCGCCAGCTTCTTCAAAGTGGCGGCCTCCGCCTTGTCCGCCTCCGCCTTCTCCAGGCGGGGGGCTCCCTGCTCCTCGCGCGCCTCCCGCGCATTTCGCTCCGTCGCCTCCCGCGCGTTTCGCTCCGTCGCCTCCCGGAGGTCGGCGGCCGGATCGATTCGCCGGGTGGTGGTAGAGGTCTCCTCCGACCCAACGATGGAGGCGGCGGCCGACTTCTCGAGAGAGAGCGGAGCCCTAAAATCAAGAAAACAGAGCAAAGGAAATTCAGAAAGAATCAACCAGGAAAGAACGAAAGCGCAAGAAAAGATACTTACGCCAACACCATGGGAGGCACCTTCAGGAGTTTCTGAAATTTGGCCGCGTTCGCGGCGGCCTCCTTCCGCCGGGTCATGGCAGTCGGGTTCTTGGCCTTCTTCGGCGCGCTGCCGAACAAGGCGGCGCCCTGTTTTCGCTTCCGCGTGCCGCCTCGAGCAGTCGGCTCGGCGGAGGGGCCCGCGTCCATCTTGCCCACGCCTCGTGAAGGGCGCGGCTCGTCTTCCTCATCGTCGTCGTCGGGCCAGGTCTCGATGCCGCCTTCCTCGGAGCCACCGGCTCCATAGACGCCGCCTGTTGCGGTGTCCTCCAAGGCGGCCGCCCCCTAGTCGGGGTCGTCCACGTCGCTCATGGCCCGGTCCGGCGCGTAGTCACCACCCGGCCCCACGACAGCAGCCGTTGCCAGAGACATGTATATCTGCATCCCAAAGTCCGACTGCTCAAGACCATGAGACGGAATCAAGATGAAGTATTAAAGAAAGGAGAGACTGAAAGACTTACGGCGGGTGGCGGGTCCGCGCGGGAGTACGGCGGCTTGCCGAACTGCCAGGACCCCTCCAGCTTGAAGCCAGAGATTTCGTTCACCAAGTTGGCCACCTCGGCAGCCGGCATCTCCTTGGTGCTCAGCCGGCATGGGTCGCGATGCCCACTCATCCGGCTGATCAGGTGAGGCCGGCCTTGGAGCGGGAGAACCCGGCGCACGACGAAGGCAACCAACAAGTCGGTCGCCCTGAGGCCCTCGGTGTTGGTCAGCTCCCGGAGTCGTTGGATGGCGGCGGCGCCGTCTGCCGACACCGGCTTCGGCTTGTAGCCCCAGCTGGCCCGAGGCTCAGCCGGTGGGCCGGCTACATAAGCCGGTGATACGTCTCCGTCGTATCTATAATTTTTGATTGTTCCATGCCAATATTATTCAACTTTCATATACTTTTGGCAACTTTTTATACTAATTTTGGGACTAACATATTGATCCAGTGCCCAGTGCCAGTTCCTGTTTGTTGCATGTTTTATGTTTCGCAGAAACCCCATATCAAACGGAGTCCAAACGGGATAAAAACGGACGGAGAATTATTTTGGAATATTTGTGATTTTTGGGAAGTAAAATCAACGCGAGACGGTGCCCGAGGTGGCCACGAGGGTGGGGCCCACACCCACTCCAGGCAGGCACGCCCCTAACCCTCGTGGGCCACCCATAAGGTGGTTGATGCTCTACTTTGGCCGCAAGAAAGCTAATTTTTGGAAAAAGATCTGGGCGAAGGTTTCTACCCAATCAGAGTTACGGATCTCCGGATATAAAAGAAACGGTGAAAGGGCAGCAGAACAGAACGCAGAAACAGAGAGAGACAGAGAGATAGATCCAATATCGGAGGGGCTCTCGCCCCTCCCACGCCATGGAGGCCAAGACTAGAGGGGAAACCCTTCTCCCATCTAGGGAGGAGGTCAAGGAAGAAGAAGGCGAAGGGCCCCCCCTCTCCCCTTCTCTTCCGGTGGCGCCGGAACGCTGCCGTGGCCATCATCATCACCGCAATCTTCACCAACAACTTCACCGCCACCATCACCAACTCTTCCCCCCTCTATGCAGCAGTGTAACCTCTATCTTACCCGCTGTAATCTCTACTTAAACATGGTGCTCAACGCTATATATTATTTCCCAATGATGTATGGCTATCCTATGATGTTTGAGTAGATATGTTTTGTCCTATGGGTTATTTTATGATCAAGATTGGTTTGAGTTGCATGTTTTATTATTGGTGCTTTCCTATGGTGCTCTCCGTGTCACGCAAGCGTGAGGGATCCCCGCTGTAGGGTGTTGCAATACGTTCATGATTCGCTTATAGTGGGTTGCGTGAGTGACTGAAACACAAATCCGAGTAAGGGGGTTGTTGCATATGGGATAAATTGGACTTGATACTTTAATGCTATGGTTGGGTTTTACCTTAATGATCTTTAGTAGTTGCGGATGCTTGCTAGAGTTCCAATCATAAGTGCATATGATCCAAGTAGAGAAAGTATGTTAGCTTATGCCTCTCCCTCAAATAAAATTGCAATAGTGATTACCGGTCTAGTTATCGATTGCCTAAGGACAAATAACTTTCTCGTGACAACAAGCTCTTTACTAAAACTAATTAGTTGTGTCCTTATCTAATCTGCCCCTATCCAAAAACACCTACAAAGTACTTCTAGTTTCATACTTGTTCTAGGTAAAGCGAACGTTAAGCGTGCTTAGAGTTGTATCGGTGGTCGATAGAACTTGAGGGAATATTTGTTCTACCTTTAGCTCCTCGTTGGGTTCGACACTCTTACTTATCGAAAGAGGCTACAATTGATCCCCTATACTTGTGGGTTATCAAGCACTTTTCTGGCGCCGTTGCCGGGGACCAATAGCGTGGGGTGAATAGTCTCATGTGTGCTTGTTTGCTTTATCAATAAGTAATTTTTATTTGCTATTCTTAGTTGTTCTCTATCTTTAGTTATGGATATGGAACACGAAATACCAAAAAAATTAGGTGTACTTTCTGCTCATGGAGATGGGGAACCTCCTAAAACCCTCGATGCTCGTTATGTGACAGAAATTATGTACTACTTTGATAATCCAGAGAAAACCCCATTCAATTTGGTAATGGGAGTAACGTTGGATCAACGTGAATACTTTAGGGATTATCGCTTGACACAAAAGGGAAACTATTATGGGATCAAATTTATATGTTATATTGGTATGCTAGGCAACTATGCTTGAGATATGATTATACTTATTGCTCTAGGATGAATACAATTCCGATATTAATGCACTTATTGAGAAAGTCTCCGCTGTCCAAGAAGAGACTAATATTTTGTAGGAATCTATGGAAGAAGAAGTTGATGAAACTGTGAGCTCATTGGATGAAAAAGATGAGGAGGAGAGCGAAGAACAAAAGGAGGAAGAGCAGATTGATCACCCGTGCCCACCTTCTAATGAGAGTAACTCTTCAACTCATACATTGTTTAATTTCCCTTCGTGCTTACCGAAGGATGATTGCTATGATGACTGTTATGATCCCTCTGAATCTTTTGAAATATCCCTTTTTGATGATGCTTGCTATGCTTGTGGCCAAGATGCCAATATGAATTATGCTTATGGAGATGAACTTGCTATAGTTCCTTATGTTAAACATGAAATTGTTGCTATTGCACCCACGCATGATAGTCCTATTATCTTTTTGAATTCTCCCAACCACACTATATTGGAGAAGTTTGTGCTTATTAAGGATTATATTGATGGGTTGCCTTTTACCATTACGCATGATGATTTTGATGAGTATAATATGCATGTGCTTGCTGCTCCTACTTGCAATTATTATGAGAGAGGAACTATATCTCCACCTCTCTATGTTTCCCACACGATAAAATTGCAAGAAACTGTTTATACTATGCATTGGCCTTTACTATGTGTGCATGAATTGTTCTTTTATGACATGCCGATGCATAGGAAGAGAGTTAGACTTCGTCATTACATGATATATGTTTCTTTGTGCTCACTACTAAATTACAAATCATTGCTAATTAAAATTGGCTTTGATATACCTTGGGATCCGAGTGGATTCACTACTTGGGCACTATATGCCTAGCTTAATGACTTTAAAGAAAGCGCTGCCAGGGATACAACCCGGATGTTTTAGAGAGTCATTTATTTCTGTTGAGTGCTTTCATATAGTTTAAAAGCAAAAAAAAGAGGGGAACCCAAAACTTTTCAAAAAGAAAAGTGAAAGTGAGATAGACGAGCATTGCGAAAGTGGGGGACGTCCTTGAACTTTGTTCATGCCCATGGAAACTTTGTGAATCTTAATTACAGAAACTTTTCAACAAAAATAATTATCCCCTTGTACAATTCCATTGTATTATAAAAATAATGTGCCAAGTTTTGCCTTTAGGATGTTTACAATTCTTGTTGGTTTGTACGGTGCAGGACAGAAACTTTGGCTGTAGTGCGCGATTTTACATTTTTAACTGGATGTCAAATGGTTCTGATTCTTTTTGCACTGTCTTTCTATAATTTTTTTATTTTTCCTAATTTTGGCAGAATTTTTCAAGTATCAGAAGTATGGTGAATGTTCAGATTATTACAGACCGTTCTGTTTTAGACAACTTCTGTTTTTGATGCATAGTTTGCTTGTTTTGATGAAACTATCAATTTATATCAGTGGATTAAGCCATGAAAAAGTTATGTTACAGTATACACAATGCAAAAAAATAATACGAATTGGTTTGCAACAGTACTTAGAGTAGTGATTTGCTTTATTATACTAACAGATCTTACCGAGTTTTCTGTTGAAGTTTTGTGTGGATGAAGTGTTCGATGATCGAGAAGGTCTCGATGTGAGAAGAAGGAAGAGAGGCAAGAGCTCAAGCTTGGGGATTCCCGAGGCACCCCAAGTAACTATTCAAGGAGACTCAAGCGTCTAAGCTTGGGGATGCCCCGGAAGGCATCCCCTCTTTCTTCAACAAGTATCGGTATGTTTTCGGATTCGTTTCGTTCATGCGATATGTGCAATCTTGGAGCGTCTTTTGCATCTAGTTTTCACTTTTCTTTTATGCACCATGCTGGTATGAGATAGTCCTTGGTTGATTTATAGAATGCTCTTTGCACTTCACTTATATTTTTTGAGTATGGCTTTATAGAATGCTTCATGTGCTTCACTTATATCATTTGAAGTTTGGATTGCCTGTTTCTCTTTACATAGACAACCGCCATTTGTAGAATGCTCTTTTGCTTCACTTATATTTTTTAGAGCATGGGCATATCTTTTGTAGAAAGAATTAAACTCTCTTGCTTCACTTATATCTATTTAGAGAGTTGACAAGAATTGGTCATTCACATGGTTAGTCATAAAATCCTACATAAAACTTGTAGATCACCGAATATGATATGTTTGATTCCTTGCAATAGTTTTGCGATATAAAGATGGTGATATTAGAGTCATGCTAGTGGGTAGTTGTGGATTGTAGAAATACTTGTGTTGAGGTTTGTGATTCCCGTAGCATGCACGTATGGTGAACCGTTATGTAACGAAGTTGGAGCATGATTTATTTATTGATTGTCTTCCTTATGAGTGGCGGTCGGGGACAAGCGATGGTCTTTTCCTACCAATCTATCCCCCTAGGAGCATGCACGTAGTACTTTATTTCGATGACTAATAGATTTTTGCAATAAGTATGTGAGTTCTTTATGACTAATGTTGAGTCCATGGATTACACGCACTCTCACCCTTCCATCATTGCTAGCCTCTTCGGTACCGTGCATTGCCCTTTCTCACCTCGGAAGTTGGTGCAAACTTCGCTGGTGCATCCAAACCCCGTGATACGATACGCTCTATCACACATAAGCCTCATTATATCTTCCTCAAAACAGCCACCATACCTACCCATCATGGCATTTCCATAGCCATTCCGAGATATATTGCCATGCAACTTCCATCATCATCATATACATGACTCGAGCATTCATTGTCATATTGCTTTGCATGATCGTAAGATAGCTAGCATGATGTTTTCATGGCTTGTCCTTTTTTGATGTCATTGCTAGCTAGATGATTGCACATCCCAGTACACCGCCGGAGGCATTCATATAGAGTCATATCTTTGTTCTAGATATCGAGTTGTAATATTGAGTTGTAAGTAAATAAAAGTGTGATGATCATCATTATTAGAGCATTGCCCCAGTGAGGAAAGGATGATGGAGACTATGATTCCCCCACAAGTCGGGATGAGACTCCGGACGAAAAAATAAAATAAAAATAAAAAAAGAGAAAGGCCAAAAAAAGAGAAGGCCCCCAAAAAAAAGAAAACAAAAGAGAAAACAAAAAAATGAGAGAAAAAGAGAGAAGGGGCAATGTTACTATCCTTTTACCACACTTGTGCTTCAAAGTAGCACCATGTTCTTCACATAGAGAGTCTCTTGAGTTATCACTTTCATATACTAGTGGGAATTTTCATTATAGAAATTGGCTTGTATATTCCAACGATGGGCTTGCTCAAATGCCCGAGGTCTTCATGAGCAAGCAAGTTGGATGCACACCCACTTAGTTTCAGTTTGAGCTTTCATATACTTATAGCTCTAGTGCATCCATTGCATGGCAATCCCTACTCCTCACATTGACATCAATTGATGGGCATCTCCATAGCCCGTTGATTAGCCGCATCGATGTGAGACTTTCTCCTTTTTTGTCTTCTCCAGACAACCTCCACCATCATATTCTATTCCACCTATAGTGCTATGTCCATGGCTCACGCTCATGTATTGCGTGAAAGTTGAAAAGGTTTGAGAACGTCAAAAGTATGAAACAATTGCTTGGCTTGTCATCGGGGTTGTGCATGATGTGAATATTTTGTGTGTTGAAGATGGAGCATAGCCAGACTATATGATTTTGTAGGGATAACTTTCTTTGGCCATGTTATTTTGAAAAGACATGATTGCTTTATTAGTAGGCTTGAAGTATTATTGTTTTTATGTCAAAAGATAGACTATTGCTTTGAATCACTCGTGTCTTAATATTCATGCCATGATTAGATACATGATCAAGATTATGCTAGGTAGCATTCCACATCAAAAAATATCTTTTTTATCATTTACCTACTCGAGGACGAGCAGGAATTAAGCTTGGGGATGCTGATACGTCTCCGTCGTATCTATAATTTTTGATTGTTCCATGCTAATATTATTCAACTTTCATATACTTTTGGCAACTTTTTATACTATTTTTGGGACTAACATATTGATCCAGTGCCCAGTGCCAGTTCCTGTTTGTTGCATGTTTTATGTTTCGCAGAAACCCCATGTCAAACAGAGTCCAAACGAGATAAAAACGGACGGAGAATTATTTAGGAATATTTGTGATTTTTGGGAAGTAAAATCAACGCGAGACGGTGCCCGAGGTGGCCACGAGGGTGGGGCTGTAACGCCCACGATGCGGCTATATCTCCCACGTGTCGAGGCACGACTTAGAGGCATAACCGCATAGTGGTTTTGTCGCAAGAAGGGTCATCTTCACACAATCCCATGTAATGAACAAGAATGGGATAAAGAGTTGGCTTACAGTCGCCACTTCACACAATACATAAATATAATCCATACATCATCCAAAATACACACATAGACCGACTACGGTCAAGATCCAAATGAAAATAAGATAACCCCAAATGCTAGATCCCCGATCGTCCCAACTGGGCTCCACTACTGATCATCAGGAAAAGACACATAGTGACGACCACGTTCCTCATCGAACTCCCACTTGAGATCGATCCCATCATCTGCACTGGCATCGTCGGCACCTGCAACTGTATTGGTAGAATCTGTGAGTCACGAGGACTCAGTAATCTCACACCCGCGAGATCAGGACTATTTAAGCTTATAGGTAAGGATGGTGAAATGAGGTGGAACTGCAGCAGTCACTAAGCATATTTGGTGGCTAACAAACGCAAAAGAGAGCGAGAAGAGAAGCAACAGAACGGTCGTCATCTAGCAATGACCAAGAAGTGATCCTGAACTCCTGCTTACGTCATTCATAACTCAAACCGTGTTCACTTCCCGGACTCCGCCGAGAAGAGACCATCACGGCTACACACACAGTTGATGTATTTTAATAGGGTCAAGTGACAAGTTCTCTACAACCGGACATTAACAAATTCCCATCTGCCTCATAACCGCGGGCACGGCTTTCAAAAGATAATACCCTGCAGGGGTGTCCCAACTTAGCCCATCATAAGCTCTCACGGTCAACGAAGGATAAACCTTCTCCCGGAAAGACCCGATCAGTCTCGGAATCCCGGTTTACAAGACATTTCGACAATGGTAAAACAAGACCAGCAAAGCCGCCCGATGCGCCGACAAATCCCGATAGGAGCTGCACATATCTCGTTCTCAGGGCACACCGGATAAGTCAAGCTACGAGTAAAACCAGACCTCGAGTTTCCCCAAGGTGGCCCCGCAGGCTGCTCGATTCGGACCAACACTCGAAGGAGCACTGGCCCCGGGGGGGGGGGTAAATAAAGATGACCCTCGGGCTCGCTAAAACCCGGGGGAAAGGCTTAGGTGGCAAATGGTAAAACCAAGGTTGGGCCTTGCTGGAGGAGTTTTATTCAAGGCGAACTGTCAAGGGGGTCCCATAAATCACCCAACCGCGTAAGGAACGCAAACTCAAGGAACATAATACCGGTATGACAGAAACTAGGGCGGCAAGAGTGGAACAAAACACCAGGCATAAGGCCGAGCCTTCCACCCTTTACCAAATATATAGATGCATTAATTAAATAAGAGATATTGTGATATCCCAACATATCCATGTTCCAACATGGAACCAACTTCAACTTCACCTGCAACTAGCAACACTATAAGAAGGGCTGAGCAAAAGCGGTAACTTAGCCAAACAACGGTTTGCTAGGAAAGGATGGTTAGAGGCTGACATGGCAATATGGGAGGCATGATATAGCAAATGGTAGGTAGCGCAGCATGGCAATAGAACGAACAACTAGCAAAGCAAAGATAGAAGTGATTTCGAGGGGTGGTCATCTTGCCTGCAAGGTTCTCAGAGTTGACGAAAGCTTGATCCTCGTAAGCGTACTCAACAGGTTCCTCGTTCACGAACTCGTCTCCCGGCTCTACCCAATACAAGAACACAAGCAATGGAACCACAATCAATCACGGGAAATGCACAAGCAACATGATGCAAAACATGTATGATATGCGAGATATGATATGCGATGCATATGCGTGCTCCGGAAGGAAAATGATGAACAAGGCAGTAACTTGGCAAACCAAGCATGCCACTGGAAAGATGAGATGATTTCGGTCGAAATCGATATAAAGATCACCGGAAACGGATGCACGGTTTGCAAATGGCAAGCAAAACAAGAATGACACGAATCTGCGATAAACAGCATGATAGCACTTAGAATGCAACAAGTAACAAAGCTACGGCACTCCAACATAGCAACAAAGCATGTGACAGTAATCTACAGAAGATGCTTGACAAAAGATGAACACTGAGCTACGGCTAGTTCACAACATAACAGGCTCAAACAAGCATGGCAAAAGTGCAAAAGATAACAGGTTTACAGACTTGGTGAAATTACTGGACATGCCTGAAACAGCATCAGGTAGCAATGTTCAGAGCACGAAATCAACATGCTACAGGAACTTAACGTAGCTAAACAAGGCATGGTAGTATTCTACTAAATGCATATAACAAAAGTCCCTTACTGACCATAAGCCAAAAAGGACCAGAAGATATTATGGCAACCATGTAAACATAGCAAGTTTCGTTATCAGGTTTCAGACTTAGCGGAAAACAGAGCATGGCAGAAACAATAATATGGGGGCATCTTGGTGAGCTTGATGCACTCACCACAAAGCAATGCATGTCAAAAAAGCATACCTATAGCAAGATGGAATGTTTAAGAAGCTATCCATGGCAAGAAAAAAAGCATAGCATGTATGGATCAACTACAATAGGCTTGGCAAAATTGAATAACACGTAGACAATCTGCCAGAAATATTTTATAGCAAAAGTAGAGCACGATTAAGTCATGCTATGGCACTCCATAATTGCAAACAAGGGAAGTAATGGATCAATTACAACAATATCTACAAAACATCCTTACTGAATATCTCCTAAATATGCATGGATCTCTCTGTAGCATCAAGTTTACATGGCAACAAAATAACAGCAGACAAGGACAGAGAAATTACTGTCCCTGAAATCAGAAACATTGCGGAGCCTAGTTTGCATGCTTGTGCTAGTCACCACAGAGATCACAAAAATACATGGCATACACCCTTGGAAAGATGGCATGGCATACAACAAAACACATATAGAGATCATGCCCATAAGAAGCACAGATTAAATGCAACAAAAATAACAAATCTCGAAGTTATGATAAGAACCAGCAGATAACAGCAACTAGCACTCTTGCACCAGAGATTTGGGCATCAAGATGGTCTCTAATGAACATGGTGCAATTGAACAAAATGTAGAGCATCACGAGACGAACAATTCGATATATTACACGCGCGAAACGGATCTATATGCAGAGAGTTATGATGCTATGAACAAGGGCACATGCTGTAAAAATCAAAGTCTTGAAAATTTCGGGGGGGGGAAGAGAAAAAGTCAACGCACTAGCTTCCTCGATCGGATCTGGCGCGGGCGTCGGGAAGAGGCCGCGCGGCGACCGGAGCTGCTGCCGGCGGTGGAGGGCGGCGCCGGCCGGGGACGGCGGGGCCGCGGCGAGAGGAGGCGACGGCGTCGGAACAGCGCGCGGAGGCGGGGCCGGCGATGGCGGCGGCGGCGGCGGGCTGCGGCGGCGCGGCGACAGCTAGGCGGCGGCGGCCGGTGCCGGGCGCGGCGGAGGAGCGGCGGGAGGCGATGGGCCGCGGGGGGCCAGCCTCGGGCCCAGGCGGGCCGCGGCGGCGCGGGCGTACGGGCGGCGGCCCGGGTGACATGGCGGGGTGGGATTGGCTGAGGGCGGCGGCGTGATTTCGTCCGGCACCGGGCGGACGTGTCCGGCGCGCGGAGGGAGGCGGCTAGGGTTTGGACTGCGGTAGGATTTCGGGAGAGACACTAATTTATAGGTAGAGGGAGCTAGGAGAGTCCAAATGAGGTGCGGTTTTCGCCCACACGATCGTGATCGAACGACCTAGAGCATGTAAGAGAGTTAGAGGGGTTTTGGGCTGTTTATAGAGGGGGTTTTTCTGCAACACACAGAAGGCATCTGCGGTTACCCGGTTAACCGTTGGAGTACCAAACGACCTCCAAATGGAACGAAACTTGACCGGTGGTCTCCCGGTAGTATACCAAGGCCACTTGACAAGCCTCGGTTCATTCCGAGAACGTTTGACACCCGCACACGAAAGAAAACAAGAGGGGTGCGCCGGAGGAGGTGGGAGCGCCGGATTGCAAAACGGACAACGGGGAAAATGCTCGGATGCATGAGACGAACACGTATGCAAATGCAATGCACATGATGACATGATATGAAATGCATGACATGAACAAAATGCAAAACGAAAGACAAAAACCCGACCACGGAGGGAATATCAGAACACATAGCCGAAAATGGCAAGAGTTGGAGTTACAAATATGGAAAGTTACATCCGGGGTGTTACAGGGGCCCACGCGTAAGGCGGTTGATGCTCTACTTTGGCCGCAAGAAAGCTAATTTTTGGAAAAAGATCTGGGTGAAGGTTTCAACCCAATCGGAGTTACGGATCTCCGGATATAAAAGAAACGGTGAAAGGGCAGCAGAACAGAACGCAGAAACAGAGACAGACAGAGAGACAGATCCAATCTCGGAGGGGCTCTCGCCCCTCCCACACCATGGAGGCCAAGAACCAGAGGGGAAACCCTTCTCCCATCTAGGGAGGAGGTCAAGGAAGAAGAATACGAAGGGGCCCCTCTCCCCTTCTCTTCCGGTGGCGTCGGAACGCTGTTGTGGCCATCATCATCACCGCAATCTTCACCAACAACTTCACCGCCATCATCACCAACTCTTGCCCCCTCTATGCAGCGCTGTAACCTCTCTCTTACCCGCTGTAATCTCTACTTAAACATGGTGCTCAACGCTATATATTATTTCCCAATGATGTATGGCTATCCTATGATGTTTGAGTAGATCTGTTTTGTCCTATGGGTTATTTGATGATCAAGATTGGTTTGAGTTGCATGTTTTATTATTGGTGCTGTCCTATGGTGCTCTCCGTGTCACGCAAGCGTGAGGGATCCCCGGTGTAGGGTGTTGCAATACATTCATGATTCACTTATAGTGGGTTGCGTGAGTGACTGAAACACAAACCCGAGTAAGGGGGTTGTTGCGTATGGGATAAAGGGGACTTGATACTTTAATGCTATGGTTGGGTTTTACCTTAATGATCTTTAGGAGTTGCGGATGCTTGCTAGAGTTCCAATCATAAGTGCATATGATCCAAGTAGAGAAAGTATGTAGCTTATGCCTCTCCCTCAAATAAAATTGCAATAGTGATTACCGCTGTAGTTATCGATTGCCTAAGGACAAATAACTTTCTCATGACAACAAGCTCTTTACTAAAACTAATTAGTTGTGTCCTTATCTAATCAGCCCCTAGCTTTTATTTACGTGCTCTTTATTATCTTGCAAACCTATCCAAAAACACCTACAAAGTACTTCTAGTTTCATACTTGTTCTAGGTAAAGAGAACGTTAAGCGTGCGTAGAGTTGTATCGGTGGTCGATAGAACTTGAGGGAATATTTGTTCTACCTTTAGCTCCTCGTTGGGTTCGACACTCTTACTTATCGAAAGAGGCTACAATTGATCCCCTATACTTGTGGGTTATCAGCCGGCAGGTTGATGAAGTCGATGGCCGGGTCCACGTTCTCCACGTAGAAGTAAGATTGCTGCCACATCTTTACCGACTGTGGCAGCTTGATGGTGGGGAAGGCGTTCTTCGAAGACGGCCGGTGCACTGCGATGAAGGCACCAAACAGGGCAGCCACCTCCTGGACGGAGGTGCCCAGCTTGGTGTAGAAGAATGCTCCCCACAGCTCGATGGTGGGGAGGATGCCGAGATAGCCTTCGCACATCATGACGAAGGCGGCCAGGAGCATCACGGTGTTGGGCGTGATGTGGTGAGGTTGGAGATGGTAAAATTTGAGGAACGAGCGGAGGAAGCCGCTCACCGGCAAGCCAAAGCCACGGATGAAGTGCGAGCGGAAGACGACCCGCTCGTTCTCCCCCGGCACCGGCAAGATCTCCCCCGCTGGAGGCACGCGCGCCTTCACGTAGTTTGCGCTGGGAAGGCGCCACGTGTCGCGAAGGAAAGCAATGTGGTCTTCGTGGACATTCGACCCGTCCCAGTCTCCTCCATGCTCACGCGCCATGGAGGGCTCGACGAAGAGAATGGCGCGGCGGGAGAGCCGAGATTGGGGCGGGGACAAGAGGGCTCAGAGACGAGCAGCAGCGGCGCTCCGGCGGAGCTCGGGGGCGCTGCGACGAGAGGAAGAAGAAGGAGGGAAAATGGGGCGGAGGGGCGCGCGTGCTTCGCCGCTCCCTCTCCTCTCCCTACTTATAGCCTACGGGCTATGAAGCCGAGGGGGCGGGCGTGGGATCGTGGGATTAACTGTGCCCACGAACCCACGCTCCCACCTTTACCGCGCGAGTTACTGCGCGCAGTAACTCCGTGGGGAAACCCAACCGCCCGCCTCGGCCGCAGCAGATCCGCTCGCGTGCCGAGGCCCGGTGGTGGCGGGCCCAGCCTGCAGTCGCGTCCCATCACGCGCGTGGGCTGGCAGGCTGGCCCGGCTGGCTGGCGCCATGTGGCACGCCCATGATGGGCGGCGGGCCTAGAATCTTAGTTAACACGCCACCTAGTTCCCGCCATTGCATTCGAAATTCCAGATAAATCTGACTGAACGTGGCCGACTCGCTCAGGCGGCTTGCCAGGAGTTGGATGAAGCTTCCACCCATAGCACCCGGAGGAAGAAACTTTTGAGGCTTCTCGGCTCCTCAGCCGCGACGCCTCACCAGCTTCGGGGACTACTGTCGGAGTAATGGGCCACGGGTAGCCTAACCCGAGCCCCAGAACCTTTCAAGACATCGAGGCCGGCTGCGCCCCTCAAGACGTCAAGGTAGGGCGCCGCCTTCTGGTGGTCGGCTGGCGGTCGGCTGGCCGAACGGCCGACTGCCAGAAGACGGCCATGCTTAGGAAGGCGGCTCCAAGACGGGCCGACTCCTGGTAGGCGGCCTCCAGAGAGGCCGACTCCGAGCAGTCGGCCCATGGCGCCCTCAAAGTCTGTGCCCCCATTAAGAAGACAAGACAGGGTGAGGCCACAGTGTAGCCCGTCACCCCCGTATCCAGGGCCGGGCGTGGCCACAGTGCTCCGTACAGGCAGAGATCTCCGCCCGGCGCGACACTGTTGCCACTCCGCTCCTGACATCACTCCTGTCAGGCGAAGCCCTGTTCCCACGACCGTCTGTAGGTACAGCCTGAAGACGGTGGGCCCTATCGGTCAGCAAGAGCCTGGAAGACGGCGAGAGCCTCACCAGTTGGACCCGAGGGAGGCCGGCCCCCAGCAGTCGGCCCGCCCCTTCCTCGGGGCCCACATGCCATTAACCAGATAAGACGCAGAGTGGCTACAATGATCTCCCGCCAGGCGGCGGGACTGTAGCCACGCTCCCCTGACCAAGCAAGCGTCATTAGCATTACAGCTACAGTAATCAGCAGCCGGCAAGACCCGCGAGTGGTGGGGGCGGCCTGTCGGCTCCGTACCAGACCAGCCGGCGGGGCAGCAGTCGGCGGAGAACCCGTCGACCAGAGAGACTGACAGCCAGGTCCTACACCCGGCCAGATTACCATTGTACCCCTGGGGGTAGGCCTATATAATCCCCCCAGGGCGCCCATGCAAAGGGTTCAAACCTGTTAGAATTAGACTCACACCTAGGGGGAGAGAAGAGTAAGCCTTGCCTTCTTCTACCTCTAGCATACAACTCGAGGAGCACCATTTGTACTCACTAGTGCCTTAGTGATCATGCGGAGACCCCGCAGAGTAGGACTAGAGGTGTTATCTCCTAGGAGAGCCCCGAACCTGGGTAAGGTGCGCCGGCGTTCGTGTCTACGCCTTATCCTGCTTCCAGGCACCGGCGACGTTCTACTCGCTCCCACCATGATAAGCCATCCATTGGCATATGTTGCACCCAACCCCCGACAATCTGGAAATTTTAGTGGTCATGCATGCATATTTTTGTGCTAGAACTCCTATATAAGGGTTGACCAGTCGCTTCCCGCGGATGTGCGCGGGCGGTGGAAGAGGAAGGAGAAGGGAAGCGGGCTGTGGAGTAACGTTTTTACCAATATTTCTTAGGAAACTGAGTGCAATAATTGAGTAGTTTTGCAAACTACCACCTGAAACGGTTCAAAACCTATACTCCCTTGCTAGCGCGCGCTTCCCGCGTGAAGCGGTCAGCGTCGCCCTGGAGCGTCAGTGCCGCATTAATGCCCGGCCAGAGCGGAGGCAACCTCTCACTGGCGCCGGCTTTGAAGCGGCGCGATGGCCGAGAGAGCGCCGCTTCCCGGTGCACCGACTGCTCCGCGCCGAGGCTGGCCATAGGCCCTGTTTGGATCCATGGGTTAGAGTTAGTTTGAGCTAGTTGGGGCTGAAATAGCCCTAAAGTATCCAAGTATGAGGGTTTAAATTGGAGCAAGTTGCGCCGAACCCACCAAAAAAAATATCCCACCCAAGAGGTGCTAACTGGAGATAGTTCTCATTGGTACCACTGAAAAATCACTTCTCTCTCTCCATCAAGTGCATTTATTGTCAATCTAACCCTGTCACCCAAACACCTCCTTGGCTACAGTTAGTTCAGGGTTAGTCATGAGTTAGTCTAACCTCTAACTAAGTTAGAGTATCCAAATAGGAGCAGTATTGGACATGCAAGTTGCTCAAAGCATACAGTCAAATTCGTACGTGAAAGGATTTTTTTATTTTTGAAAATGGAACGTGAAAGGAATTTTTTTTGAATGCTCTTGGCATGTCGCTAACATGTGATGAGTTAACCGACCTCAATAGATGGCAAAAACGCCAGCCCGCCGCACTTTGAGAGAGACGAGGAGGGAGAAGCGATACGGGCTACTAGATTACTAGAGATAGGTGTCGCACGGAAGCCAAGAAATATGGTGATAGCGTGGGTTAGCCATGTACTAGTATGCTGTAACTACACTGGGCTGCCGTGTTTCGTACTCTTCCAGTCCACTGTGGAGATGATTGGTTGATTTTATATCGCTGAATAATATAAAATATTATGAGTGCAGACGCTCCACCCCGAGGTTCCTTGCTCCTTCTCGGTCGTCGGGAATCTATGTTCTTCCACTCTATTTTTCTTACGTGAGATTTGTTCATCCTTTTGCCAACAAGCGACACATCTAGCATCAAGGTGCACGTGTCATGCAAGGATCGTTCCATCTATACGAAGAACACGTGGGACTGGAACTACGAGACGGACATGTACCCAGGAGTGGACGTGCGAACCTGTGTAATATAGCGCAGTAAGTGAAGTAGAAAGGCACAAATAGTATGAACATGCGTGGCATATAGGCATTTGTCTCTTACTACCACTAAATGTTGTACGTGCAATGCCCGGTGATGTTATGGAGTACGTGACTAAGTACTCTACTACTATATTAATTGGAGGCACATATTAGGTTTTATATTTGTTTACGTGTATGCCCCGAGACCTTCCAACTAGACGTGTCTTTCTCTCCGGGTCGCACTTTCTATCGTTCATACCACTAGTACTACTACGTGTGGTCCCCGACCCAGAAGTGGAGATGCTCTACGACGCTGTTCATGTCCCACTCCTTTCGCTGACGTGTGCGACATCAAGCACGTGCCGTGTGTTTGGCACTCCTTCGTCGTAAGAGTTGAAACGCTAGCATTCATTAGAAATAAAAAATAAATATAAATCACCAGTGATACTATACCACGCGGTTTCCTTGCTCCTCGATATCGGAAAGAATACTTCCGCTCGCCGACATGTGGGACGTCGACTGAAACGTCTCCGACGTATCTACTTTTCCAAACACTTTTGCCCTTGTTTTGGACTCTAACTTGCATGATTTGAATGGAACTAACCCGGACTGACGCTGTTTTCAGCAGAATTGCCATGATGTTATTTATGTGTAGAAACAAAAGTTCTCGGAATGACCTGAAGCTCCACGAAACAACTTTTCAGAAATAATAAAAAATCCTTGCCAAAGATGAAGACCAGGGGGCCCACACCCTGTCCACGAGGTGGGGGGCGCGCCCCCTACCTCGTGGGCCCCTAGGAGCTCCTCCGACGCTAACTCCAACTCTATATATTTGCTTTCGGGGAGAAAAAAAATCAAGGAGAAGAAATAATCGCGTTTTACGATACGGAGCCGCCGCCAAGCCCTAAAACCTCTCGGGAGGGCTGATCTGGAGTCCGTTCGGGGCTCCGGAGAGGGGGATTCGTCGCCGTCGTCATCATCAACCATCCTCCATCACCAATTTCATGATGCTCACCGCCGTGCGTGAGTAATTCCATCGTAGGCTTGCTGGACGATGATGGGTTGGATGAGATCTATCATGTAATCGAGTTAGGTTTGTTAGGGTTTGATCCCTAGTATCCACTATGTTCTGAGATTGATGTTGCTATGACTTTGCTATGCTTAATGCTTGTCACTAGGGCCCGAGTGCCATGATTTCAGATCTGAACCTATTATGTTTTCATGAATATATGTGTGTTCTTGATCCTATCTTGCAAGTCTATAGTCACCTACTATGTGTTCTGATCCGGCAACCCCGGGGTGACAATAATCGGGACCACTCCCGGTGATGACCATAGTTTGAGGAGTTCATGTATTCACTATGTGCTACTGCTTTGTTCCGGTTCTCTATTAAAAGGAGGCCTTAATATCCCTTAGTTTCCATTAGGACCCCGCTGCCACGGGAGGGTAGGACAAAAGATGTCATGCAAGTTCTTTTCCATAAGCACGTATGACTATATTCGGAATACATGCCTACATTACATTGATGAATTGGAGCTAGTTCTGTGTCACCCTATGTTATGACTGTTACATGATGAACCGCATCAGTCATAATTATCCATCACCAATCCAATGCCTACGAGCTTTTCCTATATTGGTTCTCGCTTATTTACTTTCCCGTTGCTACTATTACAATCACTACAAAACACCAAAAATATTACTTTTGCTTCCATTACTTTTGTTACCGCTACCACCACTATCATATTACTTTGCTACTAAACACTTTGCTGAAGACTCAACTGCTAATACTTGAGAATATTCTTTGCCTCCCCTTGTGTCGAATCAATAAATTTGGGTTGAATACTCTACCCTCGAAAACTGTTGCGATCCCCTATACTTGTGGGTTATCAAGACTATTTTCTGGCGCCGTTGCCCGGGAGCATAGCTCTATTCGTTGAGTCACTTGGGATTTATATCTGCTGGACACTATGAAGAAGTTGAAAGACGCTAAGACAACAATTTATCCCTCAACTACGAGGGGAGGTACGGAACTGCCATCTAGCTCTGCACTTGATTCACCTTCTGTTATGAGTAAGCTTGCGACACCTAAACCTGCTTCTGCTATTCGTTCTGATATGTCGCATGTTATTGATGATGCCACTTCTGCTATGCATGATACTTATGATGAAACTACTTCTATGCTTGATACTACTGTGCCTTAGTGAATTTCTTGATGAACAAATTGCTAGGGCTAGAGAGAAAGCAATTATTGAAACTGATTATATTGATGAAAGTGATGATGAAGATAGGCCTGTTATTCCTGAGGGTTATGTTTTTGATAAAGAAGCTTCTGCAGCTATTTTAGCTTGCAAAGATAGTTATGAACTCAAGAGGCTATTAGTTAAATGGAACAAGGAATCTCTTAGAGATAGAATGAAACCTGACCCTGCTTTTGCTAGTTCACCTATCTGTGTTGCCGATAAGGATTATGAATTCTCTGTTGATCCTGATATAATTACTTTGGTTGAATCTGATCCTTTTCATGGCTTTGAATCTGAAACTGTTGTGGCACATCTTACTAAACTAAATGATATAGCCACCCTGTTCACTAATGATGAGAGAACTCGCTACTTTTATATCCTTAAAATACATCCGTTCTCATTAAAGGGTGATGCTAAAATATGGTTTAATTCTCTTGATCCTGGTTGTGTGCGTAGTCCCCAGGATATGATTTATTACTTCTCTGCTAAATATTTCCCTGCTCATAAGAAACAAGCTGCTTTGAGGGAAATATACAATTTTGTGAAAATTGAAGAAGAGAGTCTTCCACAAGCTTGGGGGAGGCTTCTCAAGTTACTTAGTGCTTTGCCTGATCATCCTCTTAAGAAAAATGAAATAATTGATATCTTTTATAATGGACTAACCGATGCGTCCAGAGATTACCTAGATAGTTGTGCTGGTTCTGTTTTCAGGGAAAGAACACCGGATGAAGCTGAAATTTTATTGAATAATATGTTGACAAATGAGAATAATTGGACACTTCCTGATCCAGCTCCTGAGGCAGCTCCTGCTCCAATTACTGAGCCAATTCCTAAACCAACTCCGAAGAAGAGAGGTGTTTTATTTCTCAGTCCTGAAGATATGCAAGAGGCAAAGAAATCTATGAAAGAAAAAGGTAATAAAGCTGAAGATGTTAAGAATTTACCCCCTATTGAAGAAATACATGGTCTTAATCTACCGCCTGTTGAAGAAACATATGATCTTGATCCATTACCTAATGAAGAACCTCCTGATCTTGATAACACTACATAGGTAGTAAAGGTAAATTCTCTCTATAGATATGATAAAGCTGAAATCCCTCCTACTAAAATTGTCAGCCAATGCTTGGATGAGTTTGATAACTTTATGTTTAAGCAAGAAGATTTCAATGCTTATTTTGGTAGACAATTAAAACAAAATGCTTATATGATTAAACACTTGGGTGATTATATGGCTAATGTTAGAGGTGAACTTAAACTTGTTAGCAAACATGCCTCTATGGTCACCACTCAAGTAGAACAAGTACTTAAGGCTCAAAATGATTTGCTCAATGAAATGAATAGTAAGAAAAATGGTTATGCTGTTAGAGTGGCTACTAGAACTGGTAGAATAACTCAGGAACCTTTGTATCCTGAAGGCCACCCTAAGAGAATTGAGCAAGATTCTCAGAGAAATAATATTGATGTACCTAGTTCTTCTAAAAGGAAGAAAAAGAAAAATGATAGGACTTTGCAAACTTCTAGTGAACCTATTGCTGAATCACCTGATAATCCCAATGATATCTCTATGTCTGATGCTGAAACACAATCTGGTAATGAACATGAACCTAGTAAAAATGTTAATGATTATGTTCATGATGATGCTCAACCTAGTAATGATAATGATGTAGAAACTGAACCTGCTGTTGATCTTGATAACCCACAATCAAAGAATCAACGTTATGATAAGAGAGACTTTGTTGCTAGGAAACATGGTAAAGAAAGAGAACCATGGGTTCAGAAACCCATGCCTTTTCCTCCCAAACCATCCAAGAAAAAGGATGATGAGGATTTTGAGCGCTTTGCTGAAATAATTAGACCTATCTTTTTGCGTATGCGATTAACTGATATGCTCAAAATGAATCCGTATGCTAAGTATATGAAAGATATTGTCACTAATAAAAGAAAGATACCGGAAGCTGAGATTTCCACCATGCTTGCTAATTACACTTTTAAAGGTGGAATACCAAAGAAACTTGGAGATCCAGGAGTACCCACTATACCATGCTCCATTAAAAGAAATTATGTTAAAAGTGCTTTATGTGATCTTGGAGCCGGTGTTAGTGTTATGCCTCTCTCTTTATATTATAGACTTGATTTGAATAAGTTGACACCTACTGAAATATCTTTGCAAATGGCTGATAAATCAACTGCTATACCTGTCGGTATTTGTGAGGATGTGCCTGTTGTGGTTGCAAACGTTACTATTTTAACGGACTTTGTTATTCTTGATATTCCCGAGGACGATAGTATGTCTATTATTCTTGGAAGACCCTTTTTGAATACTGCAGGTGCTGTTATTGATTGCAACAAAGGCAATGTCACTTTTCATGTTAATGGTAATGAGCATACGGTGCACTTTCCGAGGAAACAACCTCAAGTTCATAGTATCAACTCTATTGGAAAAATTCCATCGATTATATTTGGAGGTTTTGAATTTCCTCCTCCTACTATCAAGAAAAAATATAATATTCTTATTATAGGGGATGTGCATATCCCCGTTGAGGTAATATAGTGTTATTTGAAATTTCTCCGGTTCCATGTTATTCGGAATGAGTTTGTTAAAAAGACTTGATCAACCTTGTTAGTGGATTCCTTTTGATGAGCATGAGATGGATGAAACTAGAAGGCACAACCTTCTGTACCCTCTCTCTACTTTCTGTTATTTAGTTGAAATAAAGTAAAAATAGTATTTTTCTGTCTGTTTTCTGATTTATCCATGCAATATAAAAATACCCCGAAAATAAAAGTTCTCCAAATGCCCTGAAAATGAAATATGATTTTTTCTAGAATATTTGAGGATTTATGGAACTGAGAACACACCAGGGGGTTCAACCACCTGGGCACGAGGGTGGAGGGCGCGCCCTACCCCCCAGGGCGCGCCCCTGCCTCGTGGGCTCACGGTGGCCCTCCTCCACTTATTCCTGCATCCATACAGTTCTTCTTCCTCCCACAAACACGAATATCTAGCTCAAGCACGAGTTCTAGCTCACTTTGCTGCGATTTTCGATCTCCTTGCTCAAAGCACCTCTCACAAAACTGCTTGGGGAGATTGTTCCTTGGTATGTGACTCCTCCATTGGTCCAATTAGTTTTTGCTCTAGTGCTTTATTCATTGCAAATTTGTGCTGCATAGGTGACCATGTTCTTGAGCTTGCATGTCAAATTTATATAGTTCCAAGTAGTTCTAATGCATGATATATCCTCTAGGCACTTGTAGGAGTAGTTGCTATTAAATATGTTGAGTTTGGTTCACTTTTGTTTGAAGTTACTAAAAATTTCAGAATATTTCAGAAAATAATGAAGAGATTTTTGAGGGGTTCATTAAGCTGAAGCTCGAAGGAAAAGCAAAATGAAGAAGCACAGAGGCCCAAAATTAATTTGCCTCGTACCGCGGAGGTACGGCCGTGTGAATGGCCTTCTGATGATTTCTTGAGAACAGCCGGGACTTATGATGATTTCTATTCATTGGCTGAGAATGCTGGCCTCACCGACTTCCTCCGCGACCAACGTCATCAGTATCTCTTACTCACTAATACTTTCGTGCAAAACTTCTACTATTTTAAGGACTCACCTCCTTCAGTAGAGTTTCATTTATATGATGTTGTTGAGAAGATGCCATTAGCTGAATTTTGCAAGGTTTGCAAAATACCCTTTGAGGGTACCTTAGATGAACCACACCGTAAAGATGTGGAAGAATTTATTGACACCATCACTGTGGGAGAAACCAGGAAGGTTTCCGATGCAAGAATCACTAGCATAAATTTTCCTGTCTTACGCTACTTTGCCATATTTGCTAGTCGTTGCTTGATTGGCCGTGGAAACTGTGGAAACCTTAGTGTTCCTGATATTATCATTTTGTTCCATGGTTTATTCCGTGATAACACTGTTAGTATGGGCGGAATTATTGCTAAACGGTTAAGTCTGAACCGTACAAAGGGTCCCATCTTTGGAGGTATTTATGCTTCACGCCTAGCTGCACATTTTAACATACCTATTAGGCTCTATGAGAAAGAAGAGAAATTGCTGCCTAGTGCTTATTTAGATTATAAGAGTATGCTAGCGCATGATTTTTTTGTTAAGAATAGGGAAGGGGAGCTTAAATATAAATTGTACTTTAATAAACATCACCCTGAGACTATCACCTTGCCTGCTCCTTCCTTGTTTAATTTCTCTGAAGGTCCGTATCTTGTTCCGTGGGTGGCCGTTCAAGCCTACCGGAATCCTACACTAGCCCCGGAACTGGAATCACAATATGAGCCTCCACGACAGTCTGATTATTCTTGGGATCCGGAGATGGCTGCCAGCCAGTGGCAGTCCGAGTCTTCTTCATCTCAGTACGACCCCAGCTACACCTACGGATATTCGCCAGGCCATCCCTGGCAATGAACCAACTTAGGCCAAAAGCCTAAGCTTGGGGGAGTACGTATTTCTCACCGACATTACATTCATGTTTACACACACTCATTGCTAGATGTCGATGCTCATACTTTTTCACTGTATTATCCATGCTAGTTTATTTTCTTTTTCTTGCTTTCTTCTTGTGTGTTTGTTAAACCTTAAGAAAAACCAAAAAAATAGTAATAGCTTTTAGTTAGTTTACTTTTCTTGCTATAGTAGTAATAATTAAAAAGAAAACCCAAAAAGATTTCCCGTTCTTCTTTTGCTTGTTGGGAGCTTTCCCGTGTAAATAGTTTTCTTTTCTTTTCTTTGGGGGTCGATAGGAGAAGACCATAATTAAATTATTGAAGTGGCTCTTATATACTTTATTGTTGATTTAACAAAGAGCCCATATTGCCTTGTCTTCTCCTGTTTATTGAATGCTCGCAGGTTCCAGCTTAGTCCAATGCACGTGCACTCTTATTATTATTCACATCGTTTGGTCGTGCAAGTGAAAGGCAATTATGATGATATATGATGGACTGAATGAGATGAGAAAAGCTGGTATGAACTCGACCTCTCTTGTTTCTGTAAATATGATGAGTTCATCGTTCCTGATTCAGCCTATTATGAATAAACATGTTTGCAATGACAATTAGAGATCATAGTTGCTCGTGTCATGCTTGATTAGCTATGAGTTATAATGGTTTACCTTGCATGCCAACATGCTATTAAAATGGTTATGATGTGGTATAGTAGGGTGGTATCCTCCTTTGAATGATTTAAGTGACTCGACTTGGCACATGTTCACGCATGTAGTTGAAAAAAAATCAACATAGCCTTCACGATACTTATGTTCATGGTGGATTATATCCTACTCATGCTTGCATCCAATGTTTATTAATTTTAATGCATGTTCATGGCTGTTGTCGCTCTCTAGTTGGTCGCTTCCCAGTCTTTTGCTAGCCTTCACTTGTACTAAGTGGGAATACTGCTTGTGCATCCAATCCCTTAAACCCCAAAGTTATTCCATATGAGTCCACTATACCTTCCTATATGCGGTATCTACCTGCCATTCCAAGTAAATTCGTATGTGCCAAACTCTAAACCTTCAAATAAACATTCTGTTTTGTATGCTCGAATAGCTCATGTATCAACTAGGGCTGCCCTTATCTTCCATGTTAGGCGGGTTATTCTCAAGAGGAGTGGACTCCGCTCCTCATTCACGAGAAAATGGCTGGTCTCCGGGATGCCCAGTCCCATGCTTTATGCAAACTAAATCAAAATTAATTGCAAAAAAAAAACTCCCCCAGGGACTGTTGCTAGTTGGAGACACTCGTTGTTTCGAGCAAGTCATGGATTGATGCTTGTTGGTGGAGGGGGAGTATAAACTTTACCATTCTGTTTGGGAACCGCCTATAATGTGTGTAGCATGGAAGATATCGCCATCTCTTAGTTGTTATGTTGACAATGAAAGTATACCGCTCAAAATATTATTCATCTCTATTTCAAAACCGAGCTCTGGCACCTCTACAAATCCCTGCTTCCCTCTGCGAAGGGCCTATTGATTTACTTTTATGTTGAGTCATCACCCTCTTATAAAAAGCACTAGCTGGAGAGCACATCTGTCATTTGCATTCATTACTATTAACTTATATTGGGTATGACTATGACTGGATCTCTTTTATCATGAATTACAATGTCTAGTCATTCCTTGATCTTTAAAGGTTCTCTGCATTTATGTTTTGCGGTCTCAGAAAGGGCTAGCGAGATACCATCTTGTTATATCATATCATGATTGTTTTGAGAAAGTGTTTTCATCTAAGATTTATTATTATGGCTCTCTAGTTGATTATGCCATTGATATGAGTAAACATGAGACCTAAGAGTTATTGTGAATGTGGTTAGTTATAATCTTTGCTGAAAACTTGAATGCTGGCTTTACATATTTACAACAACAAGAGCAAACAGAGTTTGTAAAAGTTTTTCTTTATCTCTTTCAGTTTATCAACTGAATTGCTTGAGGACAAGCAAAGGTTTAAGCTTGGGGGAGTTGATACGTCTCCGACGTATCTACTTTTCCAAACACTTTTGCCCTTGTTTTGGACTCTAACTTGCATGATTTGAATGGAACTAACCCGGACTGACGCTGTTTTCAGCAGAATTGCCATGATGTTATTTATGTGCAGAAACAAAAGTTCTCGGAATGACCGGAAACTCCACGAAACAACTTTTCAGAAATAATAAAAAATCCTTGCCAAAGATGAAGACCAGGGGGCCCACACCCTGTCCACGAGGGTGGGGGGCGCGCCCTCCCCCTAGGGCGCGCCCCCTACCTCGTGGGCCCCCTGGAGCTCCTCCGACGCCAACTCCAACTCTATATATTTGCTTTCGGGGAGAAAAAATCAAGGAGAAGAAATAATCGCGTTTTACGATACGGAGCTGTCGCCAAGCCCTAAAACCTCTCAGGAGGGCTGATCTGGAGTCCGTTCGGGGCTCCGGAGAGGGGGTTCGTCGCCGTCGTCATCATCAACCATCCTCCATCACCAATTTCATGATGCTCACCGCCGTGCGTGAGTAATTCCATCGTAGGCTTGCTAGACGGTGATGGGTTGGATGAGATCTATCATGTAATCGAGTTAGTTTTGTTAGGGTTTGATCCCTAGTATCCACTATGTTCTGAGATTGATGTTGCTATGACTTTGCTATGCTTAATGCTTGTCACTAGGGCCCGAGTGCCATTATTTCAGATCTGAACCTATTATGTTTTCATGAATATATGTGTGTTCTTGATCCTATCTTGCAAGTCTATAGTCACCTACTATGTGTTCTGATCCGGCAACCCCGGGGTGACAATAATCGGGACCACTCCCGGTGATGACCATAGTTTGAGGAGTTCATGTATTCACTATGTGCTAATGCTTTGTTCTGGTTCTCTATTAAAAGGAGACCTTAATATCCCTTAGTTTCCATTAGGACCCCGCTGCCACGAGAGGGTAGGACAAAAGATGTCATGCAAGTTCTTTTCCATAAGCACGTATGACTATATTCGGAATACATGCCTACATTACATTGATAAATTGGAGCTAGTTCTGTGTCACCCTATGTTATGACTGTTACATGATGAACCGCATCCGGCATAATTATCCATCACCGATCCAATGCCTACGAGCTTTTCCTATATTGGTTCTCGCTTATTTACTTTCCCGTTGCTACTGTTACAATCACTACAAAACACCAAAAATATTACTTTTGCTTCCATTACTTTTGTTACCCCTACCACCACTATCATATTACTTTGTTACTAAACACTTTGCTGTAGATACTAAGTTATCCAGGTGTGGTTGAATTGACAACTCAACTGCTAATACTTGAGAATATTCTTTGGCTCCCCTTGTGTCGAATCAATAAATTTGGGTTGAATACTCTACCCTCGAAAACTGTTGCGATCCCCTATACTTGTGGGTTATCATCGACCATCCTGGTCCATTTGCCATGCCCGCAGAACTCCAAGGGAGAGTCACCTCGGTCGTCGCGCTGCAGTAATTACTAATGAGCCGTCAAATCACAGGCCCAACCTTTTACCCACTGTGAAGTTGCTCGGACGAAGGAACCATCATGACTTCGTTGAATTCCGCTTCTTGAAGAAAACTACCGTACCAGCAGTACTGCTAGCTACAGTAGTTACTCCAGCATAGGCCTCCTTTGGTTCATAGGATAGGAATTTTATAGGAATAAAATCATAGGAAGTGATATGACATGCATCTCAATTTCTATAGAGAAAGAGATGCCATTTGATGCATAGGATAGGAATTTTTCCATTGAGTCTAGGCTAATGTACTGGTAATTTGCTCTAAAAACTACAGCAGTAACTAGTAGTACTGTTACATGCTCGTAATTAATTAAAGAAATGTACGAGCGACAAAGACACACACACACACTAACTACTAGTACTACTACTTCTCACATGCTGGCCAGACGCCGTCGATCTCCTTCCCGGCTTTGTCGGCGACACCCCACCGTGCTTGGATCTCCGCCGACCTCTCCGCAGCAGCGCGTGCGTCCTCTTCTTTCTTGCGGCGGCGGGCCTCTCTTTTCTTGAGTGCTTTCTGACTTTTCCGCTCCCTCTGTGCGGCTTTGGCCGCCTCTTGCTCTACCGCCCATTCGGCCTTGGCAGCTTCAAATTCCGCCCACATAGGTGTGAGGTCGCGAGCGGCGATGAACTCGGCACGGCGGGATGCCACCGCTTGCCTACCATTCTGTGTGCGGTCGTGGGCGGCGAGGAACTCAGCGCGGCGGGATGCCATCGCTTCCTTACTGGTTAGTGTGCGGCGCGGTGGCATGAACGACGCTTGGTGACAGCTCTGGGGTGGAGTGGCCGGACAACCGTAAAGTGCATTGGTTTGTCAAGAGCTCAAGGACAGAAGACGAAGGAATTTTGGATTCCCCTTCAATCCTGGTCTTTTATTACCGAGTAAAATACATTGGCGGTCATTGAACTTGTCTTGATAGCTCACTTTGATCATTGTATACGAGATATGGTGATTATACGGTCACTGGCTCAGCGTATAACTCTGTATTTGTCTGGTTGACTAGTCAAATAGTTCGCATGCGCCTCATCAGCTCGTGTTCTTTATCTATCTATCTATGCGGGCCTACCTGTCAGTGGAGAAAGAAATAAAAACCAAAATTATGCGTATGTGACATTACTGTTTAGACGTTTGCTGGAGGCCTCCGCGAACACCGAGCATGTATTCACCTGGCTCAACACCAACGGTCATACTCGTGACTTGGCGCCTTGCTCATGTATATCGTCCATCACAACGACAATCTATAAAATAGCCTAGCTAGAGAGGGTACTATGGTGCGGAGTATGTACTATCGTGAGCAACCGATCATAGTGCCACTGCACACGAGTGTGTGTTTGATCGATTCGTCCATTATTTGTAAGTTATGTATGGTTGTGTGGTGTCTAATGGTGGTCGTCGAATGCTAGATGGCGACAAGAGCGGTTGCATGGACGCCTGGTTGTCAATATGTGCCGCATACGCTTCAAAGGCTCGTCATCCATGAGTTCACATTTTACCACCACGCCAGCGTTTGACCACCCTGGCCTATCGAAACCCCTTCCATCGCTAGCGCGTGCTTTTCTCCTGAAACAATCACCGTCTCTCCAGAATGTCAATTCCGCATTCACCGGCCTTAACTGCAGGTGTAGTTGGTGTGTCACTGACATGCGGGCCTGATGCCCGTTGGGCCCACATGTCAGTGAGACAACGCACCTGCGGTTAAGTCACTGAAGCAGCATCCGCATTCACGCCCAACGGGACCTCTCACTAGCGCCGGCATTGCAGCAGCGCGATGGCCGAGAGAGCGCCACCCGCGCGGCATCCTGGTGCAAGCGACTGCTCCACGTTGATGACACCACGGCTGCCGACGAACCTACTCCGGTGCCAGTCGTCCATCCGTCTACCGCGGCTCATTGCCATTCGCCAGCTATATTAACTTGAGCCCCAGCTCCCAGCCATAGCCAAAGACCCACACTCATTCTCCTCCGGTCCCTTCCTTCTGTTGGCACCACTCCAACTATGGCCTCTGGGCACTCCAAAGCTCTCTTGGACGTAGTGTCGCAGGAGCAGACGAAGGACATCGGTGGCTCCGCTCCGGGCGCGCTCCAAAGCTCTCTTGGACGTACTCTCGCAGGAGCAGACGAAGGAGAACGCCGGCTCCCCCCCGGCTGCCCTCCGCTGCCACGACCACGAAGCCGGCGCGCGTGCGCAGGCGCAGCCGGCAGCGAGGAAGAGTAGTACACGGTAGGTTGCCACCGCTCTAGTCCTAGGAAGGCCACCGCTCCTCCACTCAGTCGACGCCAAGCTTGGTGGGATAAAAATCGGCGGCCGATTAGCCGCTTGACGGCGACGTGGAGGCGGAAATTTTCATAACCTTATGCTCCGGAGGAGGAGGTTATCGAGGCGGATAAGGAGGAGGCAAAGGCAATGGCCGTCTTTTTCGGGTTCATGGCCGGACATGGTGGTCGGGGCCTGGCGATCGTTTAGATTAGGTTTTAGTATGGTTTGTGCGAAATATGTAATGAATTTCGTCCAGTTTATAGGAAAAGTTCTCGAAATGTAATGAATTTCATCCGGTCAATTTGAAATTTGCTTTGTTTGCATGAATTTCGTCCGGTTAGTTCTTATAGTTGTCGAAAGGTATGCGGGCAGCATTGGATGGCATCCATCAGTATCCTCGGACAGATGCCGGTGTAAATTTGAGGGCCAGCGCTGGAGATGCCCTAACTATCATGCTATAATCGCTAACAGTGCTCCATTATTTCGCAGGGAACAGTTATCCCTCGATCAAAATCAGATCCGCCGTGTTTCGCACTCCTCCCACGTAAGAGTGTAGACTCTTGCTTACATAAAAATGGAGCAAGTGGACGGCACTGTAGCACATCATATCACTCAGACTAGCTCACCTAACGCGCCGGAAAGCACCGCCCTCGTCATTTTGTTCTGGATCTCTATCAATCGATCGCACGAAAATGTTACGCTTTGCAAGTTCAAAAGGAAAAGGTGGCACACTTACAACTCGTACGCGTCGCGTTCACGTCGCACCCTCGACAGTCCGGCTCGCACGTCGCTCACCAGAGGGGACACGCATTGTCTTGCATTTTCACTGACATGTGGGACTACAATTTAATAAACCGTCCATAGCCGAAATCTAATCGCTCGGTGGGCGTCGGCTGAGAGGACAGAGACGGGGGAGGGAGAAGAGATCGCCCGCCCGCCATGCACGGACTCCAAGAAATATGTGGTGATAACGTGAGGTGGGCCATGCGGGAGTCCGCACCGCTTCCAAGCCCGCTTCTTACCGCCCTGGCCCACCAGAACCCCTCCCCCACCCCACCACCTCCCCGCGCACGCTCCCCCCTCAGAGGCTAGCTGCCCGCATTCATAGCAAGTACTATAGCTCGCACTGGTAAAATTCTGGGCTATAAAGGGCATGTACAATGGTTGATAAGATAGTCTCGTCATAAGTCTTGCATGTAATTTAGAGATGACAAAAAAACATGTGTACAATGGATTATCTCTTAGCCTTATCTTAAATAACTAGTTATTCCTAAAAACATGGTGAAACATATTGTGCTAAGAGATCATCTCTTGTCTTCGCGACAAGCCCGCTTATGTGGAGGAGAGAGAGGCATTGACAAAGTCAAGGAGTGGGATCTGCATGAGCCCGTCTCTACACGTGCTCCTAGGTATAAAAAAACTAATTCTAAAAAAGAGGCATAAAAAAATTGTGTCTAAAAAAGAAAGGTAAAAAACATTTGAGAGGAAATAGATAGAGAGAAAGTGAGAAAAATTTGTAACCTTATAGTCAACACTATGGTAGTATTACATGAGGAAGGAAGGAGTGGTGCACATGCCAAGTTCACTGGGCTGCCGTGTTTCACACTCCTCCGTCGTAATAGTGGAGACAATAGGTTTCATCAAAAATAAACAATGAATACTCGTTGCTCGTCCACTATATCGGAAAGAATACTTTCATTCGCCGACATGTGGGACGTCGACCATCCTGGTCCACCTGCGATGCACAAAATTATCCTGGTCCACCTTCCATGCACAAAGTTAGTCGGACGAAGGAACCATCATGACTTCGTTGAATTCCTCTTCTTCATGAAAACTTACTCTACCCGCAGTACTGCTACCACACGCGAAGACTGGACGGCACTGTACCACATCATATCACTAAAACCCACTAGGCCAAACTAGCCCGCCTAGTATTTGTACTCCCTCCGTTTCAAAGTTAGTAGTACAGAGTTGACTCATCTATTTTGGAATGGAGGGACGTCTCTGTACTGCTATGATTTTGTTTTGTACGTCTCTATACTTTTGCTACGATTTCCTTACCCTATGAACCAAATGAGGCCTGAATGTATCCGTGTCGACTATTTTCTGATCGATCGCTAAGCCTACAATTTTAGGAGCTTGGCCTATTGGCCGATCGACGACGGATCAGTATAAGCGTACCACGAGCTCATCAGCCCCAACATTTCTCTTTGGTGAGTGTTTTGCAAGTACTATAGCTCGCACAGTAGCTAGCCTACTAACACCAAGAATCATCAAATAAGCCCTGCTGATATGATAAACAGTTCAAACTTACATCTAAGCATGCCATATATTACATCAAAAGCTGGTGAGGATACATCTATTTCCATAACTCGGAGAGGGTTCGCATGATTCACTATCAAACAAAAGTAGCAAGTATCACCCACACAAGATAGTGCACTAGCCCTAAGATGGTTTGATAACATGCATCATTCTGGTAATTAAACACAGGGCAATGCAAACTACCCTGAAGGATTAGCGCAACCAACTATTTCTTGTCATCGATCTCTCGGGCAATGACCACAGCACGGACTACGGCATGGGAATCGATCTCTGGGGCGATGCCCACAGGACTGACCGAGACATCGGAATCGATCTCTGGGGCGATGTCCACAGGATGGACAGCGGCATCGGAATCAATCTCCGCGGCGACGCCAACAGGACGGACCGCGACATCGAAAACGATCTCTAGGGCGTTGTCCACAGGACGGGCTGCGACATCGGAATCATCAAGGACGTCCACCGACACCTGCACAACCCTAACATATTAGCAAGCACATTGCAAATAATCAGAAACCACAACTTTCGGTAATAAGCCATTATTTTTACCTTGTGCAGCTCACCGGGGGATCCCATCCCTCCGGGGGCCATCTCCTCGTCCTCAATGGGGGTCATCACCTTGCCAGGGGAATACTGCTTCTCAACGGCGACTATCTCCTCAAACTCGGCCTTGAGCCTCGCATAGGTGGCCATCAGAGTTTATGGGGTAGCACGGTGGGGCCCTTGCCGTTCTTCCAACTTTCTTTGAGGAGTTCGTCTGCCAACGTCGTCAACTCTTTGGCCAGTGCTTGTTTCTTGGAGTTCTTCGTCTCCATGGGTTGGCCTGCCAACATGGTCAACTCGTTGGTCGGTGCTCGCTTCCTGGAGATCGCTGTCTCCAGTGGGTTGTCCGCCGGCAACTCTTTGCCTAGTGCTCCAGGATCCATCAATGAACTGACAAACAAAAAGCAATCGAAAGGAAACCACAATTGCAATGAAAACGGGAAAAGAATAGGCTGTGAGAATCGGTCGGTGCTTCGCAAAAAGAAGATTCTTGGAATGAAAATATTGCAGCATCACTGATTCACCCACCTTTCCTTCGTCGGTACAGAAGAAAAATTTCAGAAGTGAGTAGCCTGGAGTGAGGTTTTCTTCAAGAAAGGGGAGAAAGGGCTTCAACGAGCGTTCCAGTGAAATGATGGTTGCTTCATCCAGTCCAACTTCGAGGCCACTTTACCACTGCTGGTAAAGGTGTGGGTTTTGTGATATGATGGGTCATGACGGCCACACTGGGGTGACCGGTGAGTTTCGACTGTAGCACCTCGCTGTGATTTGGTGGATGGCACGCGGGCCCGGATGCTTTGATGTCCCGCATGTAGATAGAGCGGCTAGTCATATAGGAGTGCTCAATATTGTGCACCGCGACCAAGGTGGAGAGGAAAACGAGAGAACTACGTAATTAATGCATGAGTTTAATTAGGGTAGTTTTGTAAAGTACGAGATACATTCCTCCAATCGCAAAATGCCTTGGTTGCTGAGATTTGAGATTTGAGCCCTATAAACCGGAAGGGAGATTTGAGATTTGAGATTTGAGATACTGCACGCGGTGTAGTCTAGTCACTTGTTGGAATCTCTAGAAAGACTTATACCGCATGATTCTTTGCTCCTTCTTACTACTACGTACTAATTCGCCGACATGTGGGACAACCAGCAGCATCCGGGTTGACGTAATACGTGTCATGCACCAGATTAGAGTGCGGAACGAAAGGGGGGCATCACCCCGGTCGTACCGCCTGGCCCTGTTTGGATACTCTAACTCAGTTAAAGGTTAGAGTTAGATTCTAATCCTGAACTAACCCTGAAGTAACTCTAGCGAAAGAGGTGTTTGGATGAAAGGGTTAGATGGAGCGCGGATACGCCGAGGTGCCTTCATGGGCGGTGCGAGAGGGAGGGAGGGAGGGAGACGACGAGAAGCTTCGAGGAAGTGGGGAGGGATCTGGTGCGGGGAGAGCGAGAAAAAAATGTGTTTTTTAGTGTCCCGAGAAGAACTAACCCAAGTAAGCACCTCTTGGGTGGGTTAGATTTTTTGGTTTAGTTGAGTTCAAACTAACCCAAACTAACTCTAACACATGGATCCAAACAGTAACCCAAACTAACCCTCCTGTTTGGATATTTTTGGGTTAGTTGAGTTCAAACTAACCCAAACTAACTCTAACACATAGATCCAAACAGTAACGCGCCGTCAAATCACACAGCCCGACCTTTCCAGCAGCAAGTAAGTTGAATCTGCTACTCCTTCACCCTCCTCGCCTCTCTGTCAAACTGCCTATGCGAAAACTGTTGAGTGTACTGCCCGGGAAAAGCCCCGCCCTCAACTTTTAACTACGCGAAAATAGTTCGAGCTTGTTCGTTCTAAACAAATACTAGTACTGTATGTTTATTCACCCATGGGGTTGTTCAATGAATGGAGGGCCGGGGAGCACAAGCGAACAATACTACTACTAGTAGTAGTAAGTAGGAGTCGTACAGGTAGTCACCTTAAATAGAGATTTTCTTTTCTTTAATGCCACGTACACAAATTGAAATGCTTGTTGTGGAGAGAAAAAGATAATCACTCCACTATATATGTACGCAGGGGCCTGAGCGCTTGCTTTACTAGGGTTGCTCTCTTCATTCTCTCAACCTCTCCAGATATAAACAAGACAGTGGTAGCGACATTTTCTCTCTACTCACCGCTGGTCACAGATCCGGCCGGATCCCTTCGGCTGGTGTGTGTAGAGGACTAGGTGCATCGTTCACGAGGTCATCGCCGGCGAGGGAGGAAACCCATAGCTGCCGGAGGGGCCCGATCCTCTGCCGTGCCATTCTCTCCGACACAGCGCCGGCTCGGGAGGTCCTCCGACCCTTCTTCCTCCCTGCCGTATTGTCCGCAGATCCGACCTGCCGCCGCTGACATCCCGACGATCCTCAGTTATAAGTTCTTCGAAAGCGGCCTTGCTCTACTGCCCCAGCTCCCCACGTGTCTGCATGTGCATCTTTTTCTACTCCCATCAGCTCTTCCGAAGCCACCTAATTTTTTTAGTATTATTAGAGGTTAAGCTACTTCATGCATTCGAATCTAGGGCTTTGTTCAAACAACAAAGAAAGGGGGGAAAGTTGTAGCATGAATCTAGGACTTGATTCAAAGAGGAAATAATATGATGAATGTAGTAGAGACTGGATACCCAACAGGTCTCTTGGTTGAAAAGGGAAATAATGGGAAAACGCAGTACAAACTGGATTAGGAATATATCTATTATTGGTTGAAAAAAGGATAGAAAGTGGCGGCTGGTGGACAAGTCAACAGAGTATGTCCAGGATTAGATTTGTTGCCCTCACATAGTAAAAGGTCTCCAAGATTAGAATTGCTGCCCTCACATAGTAAAAGGTCTCAGGATTAGATTTGCTGCCCTCACATAGTAAAAGGTCTCCAGGATTAGATTTGCTGCCCTCACATAGTAAAAGGTCTCCAGGATTAGATTTGCTGCCCTCACATAGTACAAGGTCTCCAGGATTAGGTTTGCTGCCCTCACATAGTAAAAGGTCTCCAGGATTAGATTTGCTGCCCTCACATAGCATGAACAAACTCGGCATCACCACTTTATGCCTCCTTGTAGGTACATTGTGCTGATGCGTCCACTGTCGCATGTCCTTATACCAACCTTTTGCTGTTGTTAATGTAAGGGCGCATGTAAAATGAAGCGATCACGCTGTTACCTTAGGGACATGTCTAACCAGTGTTATTGTTAATCTAATGCCTCCAGTATAAGATGCAATTAAACTGTGTTACAAATGGCACTCCTGCTGTTTTCCCCAGTATGATAAGTAAGTTGCTCCTTTACGCTGCTGAGTGTCCTGGTGTCCCCACAGTCCCATGCCCTTAAACCAACTCTTTAGCTATTGTTGATTTACTGTATCTGGTAAACAAGTAATGCCACCATTAAAGTAATCCCATATTTGAGGAATCTCATTGTTGATCGTAATGCTTCTGGTAACATGAAGCATTGCTGACGTTTTAAAATTTCTACTGTCCTTGCGTGATTGCCATGAACATAATTAAGATGCTTCTTTTCATTTCGTATATGTTTCGTATGTTCTTATTGACCAGCAACTGTTTACTTTCTATCTTTTTGTGGAGATAGGGATATCCATTTCACCTTGTTGCTATTGTGACCTTTTGGTGAACTGCACAAAACACTTTTTTTGGAATGAGTGTCTTGTGCAGTTAACCTAAAATGTCACGTGGGCAACATCTCTCAATTTTGGTGGAACTGCACAAAATGGTGATTGGAGTTTCCAAAATCTCCATCAAGTTCAGCTGGTAATCTCGTGCAACATTTTATTCGCCTTTGCAAGATGAGCCGTCACTGTCACCACAATGGCACTTTATTTTAGTGGAACTGCACAAAAGGATAAGAAAATTATAGTTGCACCTTACATGAGCCAGACAGCCAACCTTAATGTTCCTCAATTTTAGTGCAACTACTAAAGAAGAACCTGCATCTCACGAGAGCAAGTACCTCTTGCTAGCTGAATGATGCAATCTTTGCTTCATTTCAGGTGAACTGCAGAAAAAGGCGCATGAATTTAATCATGGAACTCTAGGCAGGCCTCATCCGAGTGGAGCTGCAGGTTGAGTTCAAGGAGGCCACTATTAAAGTGAAATCATGCTCTTCTTGTTTGTGATGTGCAAATAGGAATACTCAACTACAGATGTTGTGACAGTCAAGAGCATTCGCCGAGTTCTTCGATTGTATGACATGGCTAGCCAAGATGGATTTAATCTCGATATTCACTTTATCAAAAGGCTCTAATGGGTTGGTTCTGAATCTTGCAAGCCGGGAATCAATGAGATGTGTAGGCATCTTTGTTGTACTTATTATTTGAATCTTATTTGTTGGTTCTGAATCTTGCAAGCTGGGAATCAATGAGATGTGTAGGCATCTTTGTTGTACTTATTATTTGGATCTTATTTGTTGGTTCTGAATCTTGCAAGCTGGGAAACACGGCATGATGATGCAGAGGACAACAACCATAATAAACAGTTCAAACTTGGTAGTATTATCTTTTGTGAAAGTGTGACAAATGTGCTGATCGTGTGCGTCCTAAGAATAATAATTCTAATTGTTGTGCATGTTGATCCTGTGGCACTGATAGAACGAGCCAATGCATTGCTTGTTTTAAGTATAAATTTCTATTAAAGCTAATTAAATTTAAGTAAAGTGACCACTAACTCCTGTTATTATAGTACCAATATAGACCCGCTCGTGAACCGACGTGTGGCCGGAGTAGGTTTGTTAATGGAGGCGTTTGAATGCGCCGAGGGTGCATCTTCTGCCGGGCGTGCAGCGGACGAGGGAGGGGTTGTAACTGTTGTCGCCTGTACACACTCAGTTTACTGTTGAATCCAGTTCCCCAAGAACTGAAAAACGAACAGCTGCCACCGCCTACACACTCGTTCACTTGAAGAGACTCCAATGGCGATCCGAGGGGTGAGCCTGCTGGATATTTACTTCAGCAAGGAGTTCCCCTTTGAGTTTGCCGTTCAGTCCTATGGCTGCGCCAATTTGAATGTGATGTACACCAACGATCCGGACTCTGTGAAGCTCTGCCTCGCCGAGTTCAAGCAGTACCTACAGGACGAGAAAGCACAAGGTTGTAGGACTAGACCTTGTGCCCATCCATTCGAATCCTGACAGGGACCAGCGGATCGCCGTCGCCCAGGTATGTGTGCGGGACGAGGTTCTCATCTACCACTTCTGTAGGGACATCAGAGGTTCTGGAGCATTCGCCCGTTTCATCAGTAGCGCCGACTACACCTTCTCTATGGTAGAGAGAAGGAAGAACACTATGATTCGGCCATCTGGTGCAACAAGCTTGTCGACATCCAGAAGCAACACAAGATCATCAGCAACGGGCAGGAGAAGGACTCCATGGTTGACCTCGCCGAGACCATCATCGACCCCTGATATGCCAACATGAAAGAAGACAACGATACCAAGGACCTGAACACGTGGGAGGTACCTCTGAATCTAGCCTACATAACCTACGCGACCAAGGACGCATCCCTCTACTCACCCACACCCCCTGTTATTCTGCGGCGACGGCAGCCTCACACCGTAGCCGAACCAGTGAACCCTCATACTCCTCTCCGCGTGGGCATCCACTGCGCGCCTTCCCCAGCTCTGCATCGTCCCCTTCCTAGGCCTCGCCGTCGTCCACCGCCTTGGTGCTCTCGGAGCGGCGTGGTCAATGTGGTCAAGGACCGACTTCCATCGAAAGAGTACTGTACGTGGAGAGGCTGACAGCTGGGTCCACGGCCGCAGCTAGGTCCACGGCCACAGCCCAGTTTTTTTGTGATTTGCCAAGTAAGTCGCTTTGTCAGGCCTGTTGGGATGCAAATCTTTCAAGACAAGGAGAGCTTCATTCGGCTGGCCGAGAAAATGGCCTATCAGTAATGAGAAATGGGTTGTACATTTTTAAAACACATCAAACCGGAAATTAGTTTCAAAATTCTTTTTTTCATTTCGAGATTTTAAATTGCATTGATTTTTATGCGTGGACAATTTTTTTGGATTTTATATTGATATACATTTATTTTTTAAATCAGGTTGAATGTGACTCGAAATTTCGGGATTAAAAACAGTTCGGACCGCACCGAAATATGCAAAAATTCGTACAATTTTTAACCGTGGCCACAATATGGGCTGTAATGCTAACAAAAAGAATACGGGCTCCAAAAAAAACCTTAAGAATTAGCAAATGGGCTATAAATTATTAGAAATAATGGCAGATGGGCTGTATGCTATTTTCCACAGATTTGAGGCATTCCTAAAAAAGGTTGACGCACAAGCAGTGACTGTTGGATGTCCATCCAACGGCCGTCGTGCTTTTTCAATCTCTGCTCTTCCTGCTCCAGCCGCTCAAACAAGCGCCGGCGGGACTGCCTGCTCCCTCCTCCCCGCGGCCGGCTGTGTTGCCGCGCAGGCCTCACCGCCCCACCGTAGTCCCATCGCTGGCCTAGCCATCCCTCTACTCACCCACACCTGCTGTTATTCTCCGGCGACGGCAGACGAACCAGTAAACCCTCGTACAGTCATACTCCCCTCCGTGTGGGAAACAACTGCCGAGTCTTCCCTGCCTCCGTGTCGTTCCCTTTCTAGGCCTCGCCGTCGTCCACCGCCCTGGTGCTCTCGGCGCGGCCTGGTCAACGTGGTCAACGACCGACATGCATCTGAAGTGGACTGTACGTGGAGAGGCTGACAGCTGGGTCCACGGCCACACGCAAGGAAATGCCTCCTTATTACGCACAAAATAATGACTCCTCCACCTGACATCTGGGACCCACCGAAAGGGCCTCTGTATTTCGCGAAAAAACGTTACCGCCGCTGACAGCTCGGACCCACCAGCTATATCTTCGCACGCAAGGAAGTGCCTCCTTATTACGCACAAAAAAATGAATACTCCCCCTGATAGCTGGGACCCAGTATAGTGGCAGGCTGACTTGTGGGCCTACTAAGTTGACGGGGACGGAGGGCTTTGTCAACTTAGTCAATATGCACGATTCTAGCTCCAGTGACCGTACGATGTCCATCCAACGGCCGTAGTGCTTCTTCAACCTCTGGTCTTCTTGCTCCAGCCGCCCAAACCAGCGCCGGTCGTGCCTCGTGCTCCTGCCTCTCGTGGCCGGCTGTGCTGCCGCGGAGGCCTCACCGCCCCCTACTACTCCCACCGCTGGCCAGGCCATCCCTCCACTCACCCTCACACTGCAGCCGAAGCAGTGAACCCGCGTACTCCTCTCCGCGTGGGCTTCCACTGCCGCGTCTTCCCCGGCTCCGCGTCGTCCCCTTCCTAGGCCTCGCCGTCGTCCACTGCCCTGGTGCTCTTGGCGCGGCGTGGTCAACGTGGTCAAGGAACGACTTCCATCGGACGTGGACTGTACGTGGAGAGGCTGACAGCTGGTCCACGGCCGCAGCAAGGAAGTGTCTCCTTATTACGCGCAAAATAATTATTCCTCCACGTGAGAGCGGGGACCCACCGGACGGGCCACCATATTTCGCGAAAAAAACGTTTCCCCCTAACTGTTGGGACCCACCAGCTACATCTTCGCACTCAAGGAAGTGCGTCCGGGCAAAAAAATGATTCTCCCCCGTGACTGCTGGGACCACCAGCTACATCTTCGCACGCAAGGAAGTGCCTGACAGTCAGGACCCACCTGGTCGAAGCGTACGTAGCGTTGTCATTTTGGTCGCGAACATGTACGTACATACTGGTCGATGTAGAGGCGCGCACATGTCGTAGTAGAGCTGCGCACGTAGCATGTACACGTACGTACAACGGCCAGTGTACAAGAAAGAAAATACGGCCACGTACGTACATACGGGCAGGGTCTCGAACGCCTACTCGCGCATACGTACGGCCATGGCTCGTGTACATGGCTGGGTCAGAACGGAGAAACAACATCGTCGTCGTGTTCATGGGGAGCCAACCGGCTGGGTCGGAACGGAATGCGTTGTCGTGTTCATCGGGAGGGCTTGGACAGAACATCCGATGGAAACGAGGCCTGGCGTACCACAGAACGGAGGAAACGGCCTTGTGTTCGATCGGCCACGTTCGAAACAAGATCCTGTTCATTGGGAGGGGTCTGGCGTACCGCAAAACGGAGGAAACGGACCTCCTACGGTCGAAACAGGGGTCCTGTTGATCGGGAGGGGTGTGGCGTACCGCAAAACAGAGGAAACGGACTTGTGTTGGAGCGCTATGGTCGAAACAGGGGTCCTGTTCATCGGGAGGGGTGTGGCGTACCGCAAAATGGGACTCCACGGGATGCTGTTCATCTCCACCGTCGACCCCCTCCAGCCTCCACGGGCTATTGTTCATCCACCGTCGACCTCCTCCAACCTCCACCTGCGACTGTTCATCCACGGGCTCCTGTTCATCCAGCCTCCACCGCATGCTACTCCACCGGCTACTGCTCAACCAGCCCTCTCCATGGGCTCCTGTTCAACCACCCCTCCACGGGCTACTGTTCATCCAGCCCTCCACCGTCTACTGTTCATCCAGCCCTCCACGGGGTGGTCCTGATCATCCATCCCTCCACGGGGTCCTGTTCATCCAGCCCCAACTGGCTCGATTGATCGGGGTCCTGTTCATCCAAAGGCAACACCACGGGGTCCTGTTCATCCACCCCCACCGGGAATTATTCATCCAAACCCCCAGCAACGCTCACTGTTCATCCAGAGGCAGCATCGATCGGCTTCAGTTAGTAGCAGTAGCGAAGGAATCACTCTATCGGGTTCAGTTAACAGCCATCGATCGATCGCTCGGGTTCAGTAACGCGTAGCCTGCAGTGCAATCACTCGGGTTCAGTTAGAGCCCAACGCCTCGCACCCACGCGCGTGCGTGTACGAGAGAAACGCGCATCGCTCGGCCCCGACCACCCACCGTATCCGGGAACACCCCGATATTTTCCTCGCCCTCGCTTCTACCACGGTTTTTTCCGTCATGGACGGCCCAAAGAATGTCATGCAGCTGCATCTCCGGCCCGCCCAGGAAGAAAGCCCATTTTCTGTCATGATTTTTTGTCATAGAAGTAGGACCCCACCACATCTATGATGATACCGGGTTTTGTCACAATTATCGTCATAGAAGTGTCATAAGTATGACACATTTTTTTCGTTCGACCCAAAATGTCACGGATGTGTCTTTTTTTGTAGTGACTCCAACATGGCTAGCGCTCCCAGCTCGTCCTCCTGTCCCTACGGCCCAGAAAAAGGCGATTGGGAGAGATGTTCCGTATCCCACGGTCAGCTGGTGAAGCTAACACAGGATTTTCTTCCCCCCGCGGATCTGGTCGCCGTTCGGGCAGGATTGACCTCTTTCAACGGCAGGGCTCAGGCGGAGAATTTCCCCAATGCATCTAGGGGGGAACGAGTGTGCTTCATTCCCTACTTGCTAAGAGGCGTCGGATTTCCAATCCATCCGTTCCTCCGAGGGCTTCTAGAATATTATGGCCTCCAACTGCACAACTTCACTCCTGCCTCCATCCCGCACATCGCGGGTTACGTCGCTCTTTGCGAGCTATTCCTGGGTTGTGAGGCCCATTTTGAATTGTGGAGAAAGCTATTCTGCCTCGTCCCGCATAACCAAGAGGGATCAATATTTGAAGTGGGCGGAGCCGAGGTATGGCGCATCGCCGAGACCGGATACTTGTCCGGCACGCCGAAGAAGGCATCCGAAGAGTGGCCTTCCGAGTGGTTCTATGTTGAGGACGTCGCCCTTCCTGACCCAGTCCGAATGGGTCTTCCTGAATTTTCAAGCGCTTCGTTGAAGAAGCGCCACAGCTGGCGCCCTCGAAGCCTCGAGGAGGAAGATAGTGCGGAAGTCCGTCAACTCATGAGCAAGATAAAGACACTTGCCCAGTCCGGATTATCAATAGTCGAGGTAATGGCGACTTCCATAGTACGAGGGGTTCAGTGCTATCTCTTGAGCACTGCGTTGGTTTTTTCCTTGAAGAGGAAAGGGTGATGCAGTAAAGTAGCGTAAGTATTTCCCTCGGTTTTGAGAACCAAGGTATCAATCCAGTAGGAGACCACACTCAAGTCCCTCGCACCTACACAAACAAATAAGAACCTCGCAACCAACACGATAAAGGGGTTGTCAATCCCTTCACGGTCACTTACGAGAGTGAGATCAGATAGATATGATAGGATAATATTTTTGGTATTTTTATGATAAAGAGAAATAAAGATGCAAAGTAAAATAAAAGGTAATAGAAATAGCTAAGTGTTGGAAGATTAATATGATGGAAAATAGACCCGGGGGCCATAGGTTTCACTAGTGGCTTCTCTCAAGATAGCATAAGTATTATGATGGGTGAACAAATTACTATTGAGCAATTGATAGAATTCAGCATAGTTATGAGAATATCTAGGTATGCTCATGTATATAGGCATCACGTCCGTGACAAGTAGACCGAAACGATTCTGCATCTACTACTATTACTCCACACATCGACCGCTATCCAGCATGCATCTAGAGTATTTATTTCATAAGAACAGAGTAATGCTTTAAGTAAGATGACATGATGTAGAGGGATAAACTCATGCAATATGATATAAACCCCATCTTTTTATCCTCGATGGCAACAATACAATACGTGCCTTGCTGCCCCTGTTGTCACTGGGAAAGGACACCGCAAGATTGAACCCAAAGCTAAGCACTTCCGCCATTGCAAGAAAGATCAATCTAGTAGGCCAAACCAAACTGATAATTCGATGATACTTGCAAAGATAACCAATCATACATAAAAGAATTCAGAGGAGATTAAAATATTGTTCATAGATAATCTTGATCATAAACCCACAATTCATCGGATCTCGACAAACACACCGCAAAAGAAGATTACATCGAATAGATATCCACAAGAATCGTGGAGAACTTTGTATTGAGATCCAAAGAGAGAGAAGAAGCCATCTAGCTAATAACTATGGACCCGAAGGTCTGAGGTAAACTACTCACACATCATCGGAGAGGCTATGGTGTTGATGTAGAAGCCCTCCGTGATCAATGCCCCCTCCGGCGGAGCGCCGGAAAAGGCCCCAAGATGGGTTCTCACGAGTACAGAAGGTTGCGGCAGTGGAAATAGGTTTTTGGCTCCGTCTCTGATAGTTTGGGGATACGTAGGTATATATAGGAGGAAGAAGTATGTCGGTGGAGCAACGTGGGCCCCACGAGGGTGGAGGGCGCGCCCCTACCTCGTGCACTTCTCGTTGATTACTTTGCGTAGACTCCAAGTCCTCTGGATCACATTCGTTCCGAAAATCACGTTCCCGAAGGTTTCATTCCGTTTGGACTCCGTTTGATATTCTTTTTCTGCGAAACACTGAAATAGGCAAAAAAACAGCAATTCGGGCTGGGCCTCCGGTTAATAGGTTAGTCCCAAAAATAATATAAAAGTGTATAATAAAGCCCGTTAAACATCCAAAACAGAATATAATATAGCATGGAACAATCAAAAATTATAGATACGTTGGAGACGTATCAAGCATCCCCAAGCTTAATTCCTGCTCGTCCTCGTGTAGGTAAATGATAAAAACAGAATATTTGATGTGGAATGCTACTTCACATAATTTTCAATGTAATTCTCTTAATTGTGGTATGAATGTTCAGATCCGAAAGATTCAAGACAAAAGTCTAATATTGACATAAAAATAATAATACTTAAAGCATACTAACTAAGCAATTATGTCTTCTCAAAATAACATGGCCAAAGAAAGTTATCCCTACAAAATCATATAGTCTAGCTATGCTCTATCTTCATCACACAAAATATTTAAATCATGCACAACCCCGATGACAAGCCAAGCAATTGTTTCATACTTTTGGTGTTCTCAAACTTTTTCAATCTTCACGCAATACATGAGCGTGAGCCATGGATATAACACTATATGTGGAATAAAATGGTGGTTGTGGAGAAGGCAAAAAAGGGAGAAGATAGTCTCACATCAACTAGGCGTATCAACGGGCTATGGAGATGCCCATCAATAGATATCAATGTGAGTGAGTAGGGATTGCCATGCAACGGATGCACTAGAGCTATAAGTATACGAAAGCTCAACAAAAGAAACTAAGTGGGTGTGCATCCAACTCGCTGGCTCATGAAGACCTAGGGCATTTTGAGGAAGCCCATCTTTGGAATATACAAGCCAAGTTCTATAATGAAAAATTCCCACTAGTATATGAAAGTGATATCATAGGAGACTCTCTATCATGAAGATCATGGTGCTACTTTGAAGCACAAGTGTGGTAAAAGGATAGTAACATTGTCCCTTCTCTCTTTTTCTCTCATCATTTTTTTATTTGGGACTTTTCTCTTTTTTTATGGCCTCTTTTTCTTTTCTTTTTTGTCCGGAGTCTCACCCTGACTTGTGGGGGAATCATAGTCTCCATCATCCTTTTCTCACTTGGGATAATGCTCTAATAATGATGGTCATCACACTTTTATTTTCTTACAACTCAAGAATTACAACTCAATACTTAGAACAACAATATGACTCTATGTGATGCCTCCGGCGGAGAACCGGGATATGCAATGAATCAAGAGTGACATGTATGAAAGAGTTTTGAACGGTGGCTTTGCCACAAATACGATGTCAACTACATGATCATGCAAAGCAATATGACAATGATGGAGCGTGTCATAATAAACGGAACGGTGGTAATTTGCATGGCAATATATCTCGGAATGGCTATGGAAATGCCGTGATAGGTAGGTATGGTGGCTGTTTTGAGGAAGGTATATGGTGGCTGTATGATACCGGCGAAAAGTACGCGGTATTGGAGAGGCTAGCAATGGTGGAAGGAAGAGAGTGCGTATAGTCCATGGACTCAACATTAGTCATAAAGAACTCATATACCTATTAGAAAAATCTATTAGTTATCGAAACAAAGTATTACGCGCATGCTCCTAGGGGGATAGACTGGTAGGAAAATACCATCGCTCGTCCCCGACCGCCACTCATAAGGAAGACAATCAATAAATAAATCATGCTCCGACTTCATCACATAACGGTTCACCATACGTGCATGCTACGGGAATCACAAACTTTAACACAAGTATTTCTCAAATCCACAACTACTCAACTAGCATGACTCTAATATCACCATCTTCATATCTCAAAACAATTATCAAGCATCAAACTTCTCATAGTATTCAACACACTCATACGATAATTTTTACTAATCTTGGATGCCTATCACTTTAGGACTAATTTCTCAATTTAAGAAAATTACCATGCCGTTTTGTAGGACTCTCAAAATAATATAAGTGAAGCATGAGAGAACAATAGTTTCTATAAAACAAATCCACCACCGTGCTCTAAAAGATATAAGTGAAGCACTAGAGCAAAAACTATATAGCTCAAAAGATATAAGTGAAGCACATAGAGTATTCTAATAATTTCTGAATCATGTGTGTCTCTCTCAAAAGGTGTGTACAGCAAGGATGATTGTTGTAAACTAAAAATCAAAGACTCAAATCATACAAGACGCTCCAAGCAAAACACATATCATGTGGTGAATAAAAATATAGCTCCAAGTAAAGTTACCGATGGACGAAGACGAAAGAGGGGATGCCTTCCGGGGCATCCCCAAGCTTTGGCTTTTTGGTGTCCTTAGATTATCTTGGGGTTCCATGGGCATCCCCAAGTTTAGGCTCTTGCCACTCCTTGTTCCATAATCCATCAAATCTTTTACCCAAAACTTGAAAACTTCACAACACAAAACTTAACAGAAAATCTCGTGAGCTCTGTTAGCGAAAGAAAACAAAACACCACTTAAATGTACTGTAATGAACTCATTCTTTATTTATATTGGTGGTAAACCTACTGTATTCCAACTTCTCTATGGTTTATAAACTATTTTATTAGCCATAGATTCATCAAAATAAGCAAAGAACACACGAAAAACAGAATCTGTCAAAAAGAGAACAGTCTGTAGTAATTTGTAACTAGCGCAAACTTCTGGAACTCAAAAAATTCAGCCAAAATAGGAAGACCTAAATAATTTGTTTATTTATCTGCTGCAATTGGAATAAATATTTTATCACGTTCTGGTAATCTTTAACAATTTTTTTCGTGAACAGAAAGTTTCTGGAATTTTCAGCAAGATCAAATAACTATCATCCAAGAAGATCCTATAGGTTTAACTTGGCACAAACACTAATTAAAACATAAAAACAAATCTAACCAGAGGCTAGATCAAATATTTATTCCTAAACATAAGCAAAAAGAAAAAAACTAAAAATAAAATTGGGTTGCCTCCCAACAAGCGCTATCGTTTAATGCCCCTAGCTAGGCATTGATAATTTTAATGATGCTCAAATGAAAGACAAGAATTGAAGCGCAAAAAGAGCATCATGAAACACGTGAACACATATAAATCTAACATACTTCCTATGAATAGGAATCTTATAGGCAAACAAATTATCATAGCAAGCAAAAACCAGCATATGTAAGGAAGTGGAAAGAAACAATAGCAATCTCAACATAATGAGAGGTAATTTAGTAACATGAAAATTTCTACAACCATATTTTCCTCTCTCATAATAATTACATGTAGGATCATAAGAAAATTCAACAATAACTATCACAAAACATATTTTTAACACGATCCACATGCATGCAAAGTTGACACTCTTCCAAAATAGTGGGATTAGCATTAACTAAAGTCATGACCTCTCCAAACCCACTTTTATCAAAAATTTCATAAGATTGAACATGCTCCAAACATGTGGGATCTAAAGTTGACACTCTTCCAAACCCACTTTCAATATTACTGCAAACACTATTATCAATCTCATATTCATCATGGGGCTTAAATAAATTTTCAAGATCATAAGAAGAATCACCCCAATCATGATCATTGCAACAAGTAGTAGACATAGCAAAACTAGCATCCCCAAGCTTAGGGTTTTGCATATTTTTAGCACAATTGACATCAAGAGTACTTATAGTAAAATCATTGCAATCATGCTTTTTATTCAAAGATCTATCGTGAATCACTTCATAAAGTACTTCATCACAATTTTCAGATTCACGAATTTCAAGCAAAACCTCATAAAGATAATCTAGTGCACTTAAGTCACTAGCAATAGGTTCATAATAATTGGATCTCTTAAAAATATTAGCAAGTGGATGGGGATCCATAAACTCTTAGCAAGCAAAGATGGAAGCAAAAAGAAGGCACATGGTAACACAAGATCGAACGGAAGGAGGGCGAATAAAAACGGCAAATGTGAAGTGGGGGAGAGGAAAATGAGAGGCAAATGGCAAAAAATGTAATGCGAGGGATAAGAGTTTGTGATGGGTACTTGGTATGTCTTGACTTGACTTGACTTGGCGCGAATCTCCCAGGCAATGGCGCCAGAAATCCTTCTTGCTACCTCTTGAGCACTGCGTTGGTTTTTCCCTTGAAGAGGAAAGGGTGATGTAGTAAAGTAGCGTAAGTATTTACCTCACTTTTGAGAACCAAGGTATCAATCCAGTAGGAGACCACGCTCAAGTCCCTCGCACCTACACAAACAAATAAGAACCTCACAACCAACGCGATAAAGGGGTTGTCAATCCCTTCACGGTCACTTACGAGAGTGAGATTTGATAGATATGATAGGATAATATTTTTGGTATTTTTATGATAAAGAGAAATAAAGATGCAAAGTAAAATAAAAGGTAATAGAAATAGCTAAGTGTTGGAAGATTAATATGATGGAACATAGACCCGGGGGCCATAGGTTTCACTAGTGGATTCTCTCTAGATAGCATAAGTATTACGGTGGGTGAACATATTACTGTTGAGCAATTGATAGAATTGAGCATAGTTATGAGAATATCTAGGTATGATCATGTATATAGGCATCACGTCCGTGACAAGTAGACCGAAATGATTCTGCATCTACTACTATTACTCCACACATCGACCACTATCCAGCATGCATCTAGAGTATTAAGTTCATAAGAACAGAGTAATGCTTTAAGTAAGATGACATGATGTAGAGGGATAAACTCATGCAATATGATATAAACCCCATCTTTTTATCCTCGACGGCAACAATACAATACGTGCCTTGCTGCCCCTGCTGTCACTGGGAAAGGACACCGCAAGATTGAACCCAAAGCTAAGCACTTCTCCCATTGCAAGAAAGATCAATCTAGTAGGCCAAACCAAACTGAGTAATTCGAAGAGACTTGCAAAGATAACCAATCATACATAAAAGAATTCAGAGGAGATTCAAATATTGTTCATAGATAATCTTGATCATAAACCCACAATTCATCGGATCTCGACAAACACACCGCAAAAGAAGATTACATCGAATAGATCTCCACAAGAATCGTGGAGAACTTTGTATTGAGATCCAAAGAGAGAGAAGAAGCCATCTAGTTAATAACTATGGACCCGAAGGTCTGAGGTAAACTACTCACACATCATCGGAGAGGATATGGTGTTGATGTAGAAGCCCTCCGTGAGCAATGCCCCCTCCGGCGGTGCGCCGGAAAAGGCCCCAAGATGGGATCTCACGGGTACAGAAGGTTGCGGTGGTGGAAATAGGTTTTTGGCTCCGTCTCTGATAGTTTTGGGGTACGTAGGTATATATAGGAGGAAGAAGTATGTCGGTGGAGCAACATGGGTCCCACGAGGGTGGAGGGCGCGCCCAGGGGGGTAGGCGCGCCCCCCTACCTCGTGCTCTCCTCGTTGATTACTTTGCGTAGACTCCAAGTCCTCTGGATCACGTTCGTTCCGAAAATCACGTTCCCGAAGGTTTCATTCCGTTTGGACTCCGTTTGATATTCTTTTTCTATGAAACACTGAAATAGGCAAAAAACAGTAATTTGGGCTGGGCCTCCGGTTAATAGGTTAGTCCCAACAATAATATAAAAGTGTATAATAAATCCCATTAAACATCCAAAACAGAATATAATATAGCATGGAACAATAAAAAATTATAGATACGTTGGAGTCGTATCATTCAGCCACTCCAATATAGAGGACTTCCCATGTGGCACTATAATGGGGAGGTTGACGCCTCCCGCTGCGGCCGGAAGGGTCTGGACACCCCCGTCGCTTTGGCCAAAATATTAGCCGAGCTGTTCAAAGGGGAGGAAGAGGAATTTATTCGTATTAAGTGCAAAGATGGATTTTCCATGTACAATCCTCCTAGCCGGGTGAGTCCCAACCCCTCTGCTCTACTCACTCCATTCCCCGAGTCACTTTTAATGAATATTAATCCGCCCATTTGTAACAGAAATGGCGAAAGATCACCGAGGGCTTCACAGCCCCGCCCCACAGCCGGAGGACCACAACCGGGACCTTGACCCCGGATTCGAAGAGGATCCGGACATATTCGTGGTGCTCAAGGATGGGGTGTTCTACCAGGCGAGCTATGACGGCACGGAAGTGGCCATCACCGCCGACTATCCCGGTCTTCTCCCTGCTTCACACATAAGTAATCAGGAGACGTCTCCTCCGAAAGAGTTCCCTCGTTCTGCCTCACCCACCGCACTGTCTCGTGCTCCAAAGGGGAGGCGTTCGGCGCGCCATGCTACCCCAGAGGCAACTCCGAAGAGAGCGGCCCCCACTTCGGGCAAGCCTTCGAAGAGGAAGGCAAACGAAGACACGACCGAGCCTTCATCAAAGAGGTATGATTTGTAAATATGCTCCTTGGCAGTCGCATCCAACTGTGACTTTTTCCGTTTGTCCTGTATCAGGAAAAGAGTTCGCCGGACTATGTCCGAGGGTCCGGCCGGTCATACTCCCAACAGCTGGGATCCAGATCCTGCCATAAAGACGGGGGCTGATACGGGAGTGACGCCGGATTGTCCTTCGGCAGAGGATTCAGATGATGTATCCGTCACAAACTCGGAAGTAGAGAGCGCCATGAATCATCGGTGCCGGAGGGCCGTTCTACGCGACCCTAGATTTACAAAAGAGGCATTCAATGCCTTCAGCTCGGCTGATACATACATCCGAGCTACTCGAGATGGGCTTAATAGAGCCACAGATCAGCATTTAAAAGATATGCAGGTAAGTTTACATTGTCCAAATATGATAATTATATACCAGTAGCCCCCGAGACTTGAAGCAGTTGATACAACGGATTTAAGGATCATTGTATAACCAGGTGCTTACGGAGAAGAACAACCTGTTGTCTCAAGAGCTAGAAAAGTGTCGGACACAGCTAACTGCTATTACCGCCGGACTGGAGAAATCCAAAAAGGCGTCACCTGGTAATATCCCCCTCCATTGAGAAAACGTAATTATATGCTAACCATGCTAACACCGTTTCTTATCTCATGACAGGATCGTCAGATCAATTGGAGGAGCAACTAAAAGCCGCTCAAGCGGGAGAGAAAGAATCCAAAATACTACTCGCCACGGGCGAACGTGTGCTGGCACGAGTCAGGGAGGAGAAAAACAAGCTCCAGGATTCCAACACCCAGCTGGGCGAAGAACTGAAAGATGTGCGGGCCCAACTGGCTGACTCCGTGAAGGAAAATAAAAGGCTGCGAGGCGACATCTTCAGTATGTGGTTAAACTTACCTTTGAGTAATTCAGAGATGAAAGGAACTGATAGAGTTATGTTTGTAGGTATGCTGACTGGCCGTCCCGAAGAGGAGATGTCCGGATCCTCGAGCAATCTACTACAAGAGCTGTTGCAAATGCAGGAGCAAGCTTGGCACGCGATGCGAAGTATTGCCAAGGCCTTATGGCCATCCGCCTCCCCTCCAGGAAGTATGGAGGAGCTTATACAGCTATTCAAGGGAGGGCGGCGGCGTTTCCGATTATGGAAGATATCGGCCTGCCAGGAAGGTGCACGAGAGGCCTAGGCCATGGTGAAAACTCGGTATACCAAGCTTGATCCGAATCGTATGGCCCGGGTCAGACCTCTAGGGTCAGATGGAAGAGAAGTTCCCGTTAATTTGGTATATGACCAAGTAGAAGTAGCCGCCAAATATTCCCAATAGGATTGTAAGTTAGATAGCCTGCTAGACGGTATAGAGGAGGAAATCTTTGAGTCCAAGTGACTATGTACTTTCCTTGACATATTTATCCCTATCCGAACTGTAAAACCATTGTCATGGCAGACCTTTTCGCTTCAACCTCTGGACTCAAAGGTGCGGAGTGTTTTCGAATACCTGAGCGGCAAAATAGACCGGGGTATGCATGGAAACCAGGCCTAGGGGTCATAGTTGCTTGAACAGACAAGTTGTATTCGACTAGTTATGTTATATTACATTATGATTGTAAGAAACATCTTCCAGAGAGAATAGTTCCATTAAGGGTTCCTTTCCCTGGGTGTACATGCGTTAATGTGCATGCTCGAACTGTGATTGAGAAAATCGCAGTATACGTAACATCTGGGGGTTCACAATGGGGTGAATGCAGAAACATCTTTAGTCCACTGACCGAATATTCCCTTAAGAACGCTAGCTTTCGGCTTCACCCAGTCTGAGGTACACATCCGGATGACCCGGCAGTAACAATCGCAGAGGTGCTCCCTTTATGCCCTAGCCGAACTAACGGGAACGTAGGGCATAAGCACAGGAGCCAGGCAACCCAGCTTGGCCAAAACATAAGTCATATCGATGCATATAATGGCAAAGAAAAGGTACATATGGGAAAAACGCATATGTGATGAGCTTGATGCTCAGAAAATAATAATAAGCTTCTGTCCAAGAAGCCCCCAAGTATAATGGACGTACATGTTCGGGGATGTGTACGTCACAGGTGCACGGTTTAGCCGCATGAAAGCTTAAAGGCTAAAAAAGGAAAAAGGAAAAGAGAGGAAAACATAATGGAAACAACAGGGAGAAGGAGACGAACAAAGGGTTCGGTGCTAGGCATAGAATCTTCAGAGTCTCGCCGCGTTCTAGGGGTTCGGCTCTAGGCGATTGTCTGATGCATCACGCAGGCGGTACGCTCGTCCGTGAGAACTTCGTCAATGATGAAGGGACCCTCCCATTTGGGCTTGAGTTTGTCCTTTTTCTTCTCTGGCAAGCGTAGAACGAGTTCGCCAACATTATAAGTCTTGGCCCGTACTTCTCTGCTTTGATATCTGCGGGCCTGTTGTTGATAAAATGCGGAACGGGCTTTTGCAACATCGCGCTCCTCCTCCAGGGCATCTAAGCTGTCCCGCCGGTCAAGATCGGCCTCTCTCTCTCTCTCTTCGTACATGCGCACTCAAGGTGAGTCATGAATAATATCACAGGGTAACACAGCGTCCGCGCCGTACACCATGAAGAAAGGTGTATATCCAGTAGTGCGGTTGGGCATGGTCCGCAGCCCCCGGAGTACGGAGTCGAGCTCCTCAACCCAGTGCTTGTCTGATTCTCTCAAAGACCACACTAGTATGGGTTTAATGCCGCTGATAATAAGACCATTGGCCCGTTCGACTTCACTGTTTGTTTGCGGGTGATAGACAGAGGCGTAATCGAGCTTAATACCTAGATTAGCACACCAGGTTTTCACCTCATTGGCTGTGAAATTGGAGCCGTTATCGGTGATGATGCTGTGTGGAACACCATAATGGTGCACAACACCGGATATGAATTCTATCACTAGCCGGCTTCGGCCGTTTTAACTGGTTTGGCCTCTATCCACTTAGTGAATTTATCCACCATGACTAGCAGATACTTTTTCTTATGGCTTCCTCCTTTAAGGGGTCCGACCATATCAAGCCCCCAGAGCGCGAAAGGCCAAGTGATGGGGATCATTTGTAGAGCAGTGGGTGGCATATGACTTTGGTTGGCGAAAAGCTGGCATCCGATGCAACGTTGGACAAGGTCCTTTGCATCTGCTCTGGCCGTTGGCCAATAGAAACCTGTACGGAAGGCCTTACTTACAAGGGCCCGAGCCGCGGCGTGGTGACCACTGAGACCGGCATGAATTTCAGCCAAGAGCTGCCGCCCCTCTTCCTCAGAGATACATCTTTGAAGTACTCCGGTAACGCTTTTCTTGTAGAGTTCTCCGTCGTGAACCTTGTAGGCTTTCGAACGCCGGACAATGCGGCGAGCCTCATTCTGATCCTCAGGGAGTTCTCGCCTATTAAGGTAGGCCAAGAAGGGTTAGGTCCATGGGGCAATGACTGCCATGATGAGATGGACCGACGATGTTATTTCGGTGGCTGAGCCGCTGATGGTATTAGTGTGTTCAGAATCTGGGGTTGTGGTCGGATCCGGACTGGTGTTGCCGCTCTCCCCTTGCCACACCACTGATGGCTTAAAAAGCCTTTCCAGAAAGATATTAGGCGGGACGGGGTCGCGCTTGGCGCTGATGCAAGCAAGGACATCCGCCGCTTGATTGCTTTCTCGAGCCACATGATGGAACTCGAGCCCCTCGAACCGAGCTGACATTTTGAGAACGACATTACGGTAAGCTGCCATCTTTGGATCTTTGGCATCAAAATCTCCATTTATTTGAGATATTGTGAGGTTTGAGTCCCCGTGCACTTCCACGCACTGTATGCCCATGGAGACAGCCATCCGAAGACCATGCAATAAGGCCTCATATTCGGCTGCGTTGTTGGAGTCTGTGTATAATATTTGGAGTACGTACTGAACTACGTCTCCAGTGGGGGACGTTAAAACAACGCCCGCCCCTAACCCCGCCGACATTTTGGAACCGTCGAAATACATAACCCAGTTGAAATATGTGCCGTATTCTTTAGGGAGTTTGGCCTCTGTCCATTTGGCGACGAAGTCAGCCAGCACTTTGGATTTAATGGCTCGGTGCGGTTTGTATATTATGTCGAATGGAAGGAGCTCAATGGCCCATTTGGCAATCCGGCCTGTAGCGTCACGGTTGTTTATTATGTCATTAAGTGGTACTTCGGAAGCCACCGTGACCGAACACTCTTGGAAGTACTGTCGTAGCTTCCGGGATGCCATGAAGACCGTGTATGCTATCTTTTGATAATAAGGGTACCGGGATTTGCATGGTGTGAGGATAGTGGATACGTAGTATACCGACTTCTGAAGTGGGAATTTGTGTCCGTCCTGCTCTCCCTCAACGACGAGCACGGCGCTCACCACCTGGTGTGTTGCCGATATGTATAATAACATGGGTTCGCCGATGTTCGGCGCGGCCAGGATTGGGTTACTCGCTAGAAGGGCTTTTATTTCTTCCAGTCCGGCCGTTGCCGCATCCGTCCACTCGAAGTGGTCGGTGCGCCGGGGAAGGCGATAAAGTGGCAATGCTTTTTCTCCCAATTTGGAGATAAAGCGGCTTAAATCTGCCATGCATCCAGCGAGTTTTTGGACCTGTTTAAGGTCTGTTGGTGTAGCCAATTGTGACAAAGCTCCGATTTTGGTGGGATTTGCCTCAATGAAGCCCAACAGTTTTCTAGTGGGGACGCCAAAAACACACTTTTCCGGATTGAGCTTGATGTCATATGCACGGAGGTTGTCGAATGTGAGATGTAAATCGTCTATCAATGACTCGACGTGCCTAGTTTTGATGACGACATCATCCACATATGCTTCAACTGTCTTGCCGATCTGTTTCTCCAGGCATGTTTGAATCGTGCGTTGGTAGGTGGCCCCGGCGTTTTTGAGCCCGAAGGGCATGGTGTTGAAGCATAATGGCCCATATGGGGTAATGAATGTCGTTGCGGCTTGATCAGACTCCTTCATTTTGATTTGATGGCATCCGGAATATGCGTCGAGGAAGCACAGTGAGTCGTGTCCTGCGGTAGCATCGATAATCTGGTCGATGCAGGGGGAGGAGGAAGGGATCCTTAGGGCGGGCCTTATTAAGGTCTTTGAAATCGACGCACAGGCGCCAGGATTTATCCTTCTTTGGCACCATCACCAGGTTAGCTAGCCAGTCCGGGTGTTTTATTTCTCTAATGAATCCGGCCTCGATTAGCTTGGCTAGCTCCTCCCCCATAGCTTGACGTTTGGGTTCGGAAAAGCGCCGCAGTGTTTGTTTGAACGGTTTATATCCTTTCAATATATTGAGTCTGTGTTTGGCCAACCTGCGTGGGATTCCTGGCATATCAGAAGGGTGCCAGGCGAATATGTCCCAGTTCTCGCGTAGGAACTTTCATAGCGCGGCGTCAACCGTTGGGTCTAGTTGTGCCCCGATGGATGCTGTCTTCTTGTGGTCCGTTGGGTGGACTTGAAATTTGACTATTTCATCTGCTGGTTTGAAGGAGGTGGATTTGGGTCGTTTGTCCAGGATTACATCGTCCCTATCCACCATGGAGCGAAGTGAAGTTAATTCTTCGGCCGCGAGGGCTTCAGACAATGCCTCGAGGGCCAGGGATGCGGTTTTATTTTCGGCATGGAGTGCTATGTCCGGATCACTGGCGAGAGTGATTATGCCGTTGGGCCCGGGCATCTTGAGCTTCATACCCGTAGAAAGGTATAGCTTGGAAGCGTGTAAATGCATCTCGCCCCAATAGGGCGTGATATCCACTTTTAAAAGGGGCCACTTGGAAGGTTATTTCTTCGGACCGATAATTCTCTGGTGTGCTGAATACCACGTCGAGCGTGATTTTTCCCGCACATCGCGCCTCCCGACTGGGAATAATTCCTCGGAAGGTCGTGCTACTTTGTTCGATGTGGCTCCTATCTATTTCCATTTTGTTGAGTGTAACCTCGTATATGAGGTTTAGTCCACTGCCACCTTCCATGAGAACCTTGGTGAGCCGAAAACCATCCACAATCGGACTGAGGGCCAAGGCGGCTGGTGCCCGGACTGTCCTGAATTTTGGTTCTTCACCGACATTAAAAGTTATAGCCGTGTCGTTCCAAGGGTTTATTGCTGCGATTTGGCAGACTTCGGCGAGGTCGCGGAGTGCCCTTTTGCGCCTATTGTTTGAAGCGAAGGTCTTGAAGACCGTCAATACTCTGAGGTCGTCGTCTTTCGGGGGGTGTTGCTCTGGGGTGTTTTTGGTGAGGATATCCTCGCCACTCTTGGCCACTTGCCGGGGTATCCAACATGCTGTAAGGCTGTGGGTCTGTATGATATCCAGTGTTGTGTGTATTTTGTTGGGGAACATAGTAATTTCAAAAATTTCCTACGCACACGCAAGATCATGGTGATGCATAGCAACGAGAGGGGAGAGTGTTGTCCACGTACCCTCATAGATCGAAAGCGGAAGCGTTAGCACAACGTGGTTGATGTAGTCGTACGTCTTCACGATCCGACCGATCAAGTACCGAACGCACGACACCTCCGAGTTCAGCACACGTTCAGCCCGATGACGTCCCTCGAACTCCGATCCAGCTGAGTGTTGAGGGAGAGTTTCGTCAGCATGACGGCATGGTGACGATGATGATGTTCTACTGACGCAGGGCTTCGCCTAAGCGCCGCTACAGTATTATCGAGGTGGACTATGGTGGAGGGGGGCACCGCACACGGCTAAAATATCAAATCAATTGTTGTGTCTTTGGGGTGCCCCTGCCCCCGTATATAAAGGAGTAAGGGGGGAGGTGTGGCCGGCCAGGAGGAGGCGCGCCAGGAGGAGTCCTACTCCCACCGGGAGTAGGACTCCCTCCCTTCCTTGTTGGATTAGGAGAAGGGGGGAAGGAGGAAGAGGAGAAGAAGAAGGAAAGGGGGGGCGCCCCCCTCTCCTTGTCCTATTCGGACTAGAGGGGGAGGGGCGCGTGACCCTGCCCTGGCCGCCTCTCCTCTTCTCCACTAAGGCCCACTATGGCCCATTAAACCCCCGGGGGGTTCCGGTAACCCCTCCGGTACTCCGGTAAAATCCCGATTTCACCCGGAACACTTCCGATATCCAAATATAGGCTTCCAATATATCAATCTTCATGTCTCGACCATTTCGAGACTCCTCGTCATGTCCGTGGTCACATCCGGGACTCCAAACAACCTTCGGTACATCAAAACTCATAAACTCATAATATAACCGTCATCGAAACTTTAAGCGTGCGGACCATACGGGTTCGAGAACTATGTAGACATGACCGAGACACGTCTCCGGTCAATAACCAATAGCGGAACCTGGATGTTCATATTGGTTCCCACCTATTCTACGAAGATCTTAATCGGTCAGATTGCATAACAACATAAGTTGTTCCCTTTGTCATCGGTATGTTACTTGCCCGAGATTCGATCATCGGTATCTCAATACCTAGTTCAATCTCGTTAGCGGCAAGTCTCTTTACTTGTTCCGTAATACATCATCCCGCAACTAACTCATTAGTTGCAATGCTTGCAAGGCTTAAGTGATGTGCATTACCGAGTGGGCCCAGAGATACCTCTCCGACGATCGGAGTGACAAATCCTAATCTCGAAATACGCCAACCCAACAAGTACCTTCGGAGACACCTGTAGAGCACCTTTATAATCACCCAGTTACGTTGTGATATTTGGTAGCACACAAAGTGTTCCTCCGGTAAATGGGAGTTGCATAATCTCATAGTCATAGGAACATGTATAAGTCATGAAGAAAGCAATAGCAACATACTAAACGATCGAGTGCTAAGCTAACGGAATGGGTCAAGTCAATCACATCATTCTCCTAATGATGTGATCCCATTAATCAAATGACAACTCATGTGTATGGCTAGGAAACATAACCATCTTTGATTAACGAGCTAGTCAAGTAGAGGCATACTAGTGACACTCTGTTTGTCTATGTATTCACACATGTATCATGTTTTCGGTTAATACAATTCTAGCATGAATAATAAACATTTATCAGGATATATGGAAATAAATAATAACTTTATTATTGCCTCTAGGGCATATTTCCTTCAGTCTTGCACTAGAGTCAATAATCTAGTTCACATCGTCATGTGATTTAACACCAATAGTTCACATCACCATGTGATTAGCACTCATAGTTCACATCGCTATGTGACCAACACTCAAAGGGTTTACTAGAGTTAGTAATCTAGTTCACATCGCTATGTGATTAACACCCAAAGAGTACTAAGGTGTGATCATGTTGTGAGAGAAGTTTAGTCAACGGGTCTGCCACATTTAGATCCGTATGTATTTTGCAAATTTCTATGTCAACAATGCTCTGCACGGAGCTACTCTAGCTAATTGCTCCCACTTTCAATATGCATCCAGATCGAGACTTAGAGTCATATGGATCAGTGTCAAAAATTTGCATCGCCGTAACCCTTTATGACGAACCTTTTGTCACCTCCATAATCGAGAAACATATCCTTATTCCACTAAGGATAATTGGGACCGCTGTCCAGTGATCTACTCCTAGATCACTATTGTACTCCTTTACCAAACTCAGTGTAGGGTATACAATAGGTATGGTACACAGTATGGCATACTTTATAGAACCTATGGCAGAGGCATAGGGAATGACTTTCATTCTCTCTCTATCTTCTGCAGTGGTCGGGCTTTGAGTCTTACTCAACTTCACACCTTGCAACACAGGCAAGCACTCCTTCTTTGACTGTTCCATTTTGAACTACTTCAAAATCTTGTCAAGGTATGTACTCATTGAAAAACTTATCAAGCGTCTTGATCTATCTCTATAGATCTTGATGCTCAATATGTAAGCAGCTTCACCAAGGTCTTTCTTTGTAAACTCCTTTCAAATACTCCTCTATGCTTTCCAGAAAATTCTACATTATTTCCGATCAACAATATATCATTCACATATACTTATCAAAAATGTTGTAGTGCTCCCACTCACTTTCTTGTAAATACAGGCTTCACCGCAAGTCTGTATAAAACTATATGCTTTGATCAAATCATCAAAGCGTATATTCCAACTCTGAGATGCTTGCACCAGTCCATAGATGGATTGCTGGAGCTTGCACATTTTGTTAGCACCTTTAGGATCGACAAAACCTTCTGGTTGCATCATATACAACTCTTCTTTAAGAAATCCATTAAGGAATGTAGTTTTGATATCCATTTGCCAGATTTCATAAAATGTGGCAATTTGCTAACATGATTCGGACAGACTTAAGCATCGCTACGAGTGAGAAAATCTCATCGTAGTAAACACCTTGAACTTTGTCAAAAACCTTTTTCGACAAGTCTAGCTTTGTAGATAGTAACACAACTATCAGCGTCCGTCTTCCTCTTGAAGTTCCATTTATTTTCTATGGCTTGCCGATCATCGGGCAAGTCAACCAAAGTCCACACTTTGTTCTCATACATGGATCCCATCTCAGATTTCATGGCCTCAAGCCATTTCGTGGAATCTGGGCTCATCATCGCTTCCTCATAGTTCGTAGGTTCGTCATGGTCAAGTAACATGACCTCCAGAACAGGATTACCGTACCACTCTGGTGCGGATCTCACTCTGGTTGACCTACGAGGTTTGGTAGTAACTTGATCTGAAGTTACATGATCATCATCATTAGCTTCCTCACTAATTGGTGTAGGAGTCACAGGAACAGATTTCTGTGATGAACTACTTTCCAATAAGGGAGCAGGTACAGTCACCTCATCAAGTTCTACTTTCCTCCCACTCACTTCTTTCGAGAGAAACTCCTTCTCTAGAAAGGATCCATTCTTAGCAACAAATGTCTTGTCTTCGGATCCGTGATAGAAGGTGTACCCAACATTTTCTTTTGGGTATCCTATGAAGACGCACTTCTCCGATTTGGGTTCAAACTTATCAGGTTGAAACTTTTTCCCATAAGCATCGTATCCCCAAACTTTAAGAAACGACAGCTTAGGTTTTCTTGCTAAACCATAGCTCATACGGTGTCGTCTCAACAGATTAGATGGTGCCCTATTTAATGTGAATGCAGCTGTCTCTAATGCATAACCCCAGAACGATAGTGGTAAATCGGTAAGAGACATCATAGATTGCACTAAAGTACGGTTATGACGTTCGGACACACCATTATGCTGTGGTGTTCCAGGTGGCATGAGTTTGTGAAACTATTCCACATTGTTTTAATTGAAGGCCAAACTTGTAACTCAAATATTCGTCTTCGCGATCAAATCGCAGAAAAACTTTTATTTTCTTGTTACAATGATTCTCCACTACTCTGAAATTCTTTGAACTTTTCAACTGTTTCAGTTTCATTAAGTAGATATACCCGTATCTGCTCAAATCATCTGTGAAGGTCAGGAAATAACGATACCCGCCGCGAGCCTCAGCACTCATCGGACCGCATACATCGGTATGTATTATTTCCAATAAGTCAGTAGCTCGCTCCATTGTTCCGGAGAACGGAGTCTTATTCATCTTGCCCATGAGGCATGGTTCGCAAGCATCAATTGATTCATAATCAAGTGATTCCAAAATCCCATCAGCATGGATTTTCTTCATGCGCTTTACACCAATATGACCTAAACGGCAGTGCCACAAATAAGTTGCACTATCATTATTAACTTTGCATCTTTTGGCTTCAATATTATGAATATGTGTATCACTACGATCGAGATCCAACAAACCATTTTCATTGGGTGTATGACCATAGAAGGTTTTATTCATGTAAACAGAACAACAATTATTCTCTAACTTAAATGAATAACCGTATTGCAATAAACATTATCAAATCATATTCATGCTCAACGCAAACACCAAATAACACTTATTTAGGTTCAACACTAATCCCGAAAGTATAGGGAGTGTGCGATGATGATCATATCATTCTTGGAACTACTTCCAACACACATCGTCACTTCACCCTCAACTAGTCTCTGTTCATTCTGCAACTCCCGTTTCGAGTTACTAATCTTAGCAACTGAACTAGTATCAAATACTAAGGGTTTGCTATAAACACTAGTAAAGTACACATAAATAACATGTATATCAAATATACCTTTGTTCACTATGCCATCCTTCTTATCCGCCAAGTATCTAGGGCGGTTCCACTTCTAGTGACCAGTCCCTTTGCAGTAGAAGCACTTAGTCTCAGGCTTAGGTCCAGACTTGGGCTTCTTCACTTGAGCAGCAACTCGCTTGCCGTTCTTCTTGAAGTTCCCCTTCTTCCCTTTGCCCTTTTCTTGAAACTAGTGGTCTTGTCAACCATCAACACTTGATGTTTTTCTTGATTTCTACCTTCGTCGATTTCAGCATCATGAAGAGCTTGGGAACCGTTTTCGTCATCCCTTGCATACTATAGTTCATCTCAAAGTTCTACTAACTTGGTGATGGTGACTAGAGAATTCTGTCAATCACTATTTTATCTGGAAGATTAACTCCCACTTGATTCAAGCGATTGTAGTACCCAGACAATCTGAGCACATGCTCACTGCTTGAGCTATTCTCCTCCATCTTTTAGCTATAGAACTTGTTGGAGACTTCATATCTCTCAACTCAGGTATTTGCTTGAAATATTAACTTCAACTCCTGGAACATCTCATATGGTCCATGACGTTCAAAATGTCTTTGAAGTCCCGATTCTAAGCCATTAAGCATGGTGCACTAAACTATCAAGTAGTCATCATATTGAGCTAGCCAAACGTTCATAACATCTGCATCTGCTCCTGCAATAGGTCTGTCACCTAGTGGTGCATCAAGGACATAATTCTTCTGTGCAGCAATGAGGATAAACCTCAGATCACGGATCCAATCCGCATCTTTGCTACTAACATCTTTCAACTTAGTTTTCTCTAGGAACATATCAAAAATAAAACAGGGGAGCTAAACGCGAGCTATTGATCTACAACATAGATATGCTAATACTACCAGGACTAAGTTCATGATAAATTAAAGTTCAATTAATCATATTACTTAAGAACTCCCACTTAGATAGACATCCCTCTAATCATCTAAGTGATCACGTGATCCAAATCAACTAAACCATAACCGATCATCACGTGAAATGGAGTAGTTTTGAATGGTGAACATCACTATGTTGATCATATCTACTATATGATTCACCCTCGACCTTTCGGTCTCAGTGTTCCGAGGCCATATCTGCATATGCTAGGCTCGTCAAGTCTAACCTGTGTATTCTGCATGTGCAAAACTGGCTTGCACCCGTTGTAGATGGACGTAGAGCTTATCACACCCGATCATCACGTGGTGTCTGGGCACGACGAACTTTGGCAACGGTGCATACTCAGGGAGAACACTTTTATCTTGAAATTTAGTGAGAGATCATCTTATAATGCTACCGTCAATCAAAGCAAAATAAGATGCATAAAAGATAAACATCACATGCAATCAATATAAGTGATATGATATGGCCATCATCATCATCTTGCGCTTGTGATCTCCATCTCCGAAGCACCGTCATGATCATCATCGTCACCGGCGCGACACCTTGATCTCCATCGTAGCATCGTTGTCGTCTCGCCAACTATTGCTTCTATGACTATCGCTACCGCTTAGTGATAAAGTAAAGCAATTACAGGGCGATTGCATTGCATACAATAAAGCGACAACCATATGGCTCCTGCCAGTTGCCGATAACTCGGTTACAAAACATGATCATCTCATACAATAAAATATAGCATCATGCTTTGACCATATCACATCACAACATGCCCTGCAAAAACAAGTTAGACGTCCTCTACTTTGTTGTTGCAAGTTTTACGTGGCTGCTACGGGCTGAGCAAGAACCATTTTTACCTACGCATCAAAACCACAACGATAGTTCATCAAGTTAGTGTTGTTTTAACCTTCTCAAGGACCGGGCGTAGCCACACTCGGTTCAACTAAAGTTGGAGAAACTGACACCCGCCAGCCACCTGTGTGCAAAGCACGTCGGTAGAACCAGTCTCGCGTAAGCGTATGGGTAATGTCGGTCCGGGCCGCTTCATCCAACAATACCGCTGAACCAAAGTGTGACATGCTGGTAAGCAGTATGACTTGTATCGCCCACAACTCACTTGTGTTCTACTCGTGCATATAACATCTACGCATAAAACCAGGCTCGGATGCCACTGTTGGGGAACGTAGTAATTTCAAAAATTTCCTACACACACGCAAGATCATGGTGATGCATAGCAACGAGAGGGGAGAGTGTTGTCCACGTACCCTTGTAGACCGAAAGCGGAAGCGTTAGCACAACGTGGTTGATGTAGTCGTACGTCTTCACGATCCGACCGATCAAGTATCGAACGCACGACACCTCCGAGTTCAGCACACGTTCAGGCCGATGACGTCCCTCGAACTCCGATCCAGCCAAGTGTTGAGGGAGAGTTTCGTCAGCACGACGGCGTGGTGACAATGATGATGTTCTACTGACGCATGGCCTCGCCTAAGCACCGCTACAGTATTATCGAGGTGGACTATGGTGGAGGGGGGCACCGCACACGGCTAGAAGATCAAATCAATTGTTGTGTCTTTGGGGTGCCCCCTGCCCCCGTATATAAAGGAGCAAGGGGGGAGGTGTGGCCGGCCAGGAGGAGGCGCGCCAGGAGGAGTCCTACTCCCACCGGGAGTAGGACTCCCTCCCTTCCTTGTTGGATTAGGAGAAGGGGGGAAGGAGCAATAGGAGAAGAAGGAAAGGGGGGGTGCCGCCCCCCTCTCCTTGTCCTATTCGGACGTGAGGGGGAGGGGCGCGCGGCCCTGCCCTGGCCACCTCTCCTCTTCTCCACTAAGGCCCACTATGGCCGATTAAACCCCCGGGGGGTTCCGGTAACCCCTCCGGTACTCCGGTAAAATCCCGATTTCACCCGAAACACTTCCGATATCCAAATATAGGCTTCCAATATATCAATCTTCATGTCTCGACCATTTCGAGACTCCTCGTCATGTCCGTGATCACATCCGGGACTCCGAACAACCTTCGGTACATCAAAACTCATAAACTCATAATATAACCGTCATCGAAACTTTAAGCGTGCGGACCCTACGGGTTCGAGAACTATGTAGACATGACCGAGACACGTCTCCGGTCAATAACCAATAGCGGAACCTGGATGCTTATATTGGTTCCCACATAATCTACGAAGATCTTTATTGGTCAAACCGCATAACAACATACGTTGTTCCCTTTGTCATCGGTATGTTACTTGCCCGAGATTCGATCATCGGTATCTCAATACCTAGTTCAATCTCGTTACCGGCAAGTCTCTTTACTCGTTCCGTAATACATCATCCCGCAACTAACTCATTAGTTGCAATGCTTTCAAGGCTTAAGTGATGTGCATTACCGAGTGGGCCCAGAGATACCTCTCCGACGATCGGAGTGACAAATCCTAATCTCGAAATACGCCAACCCAACAAGTACCTTCGGAGACACCTATAGAGCACCTTTATAATCACCCAGTTACGTTGTGACGTTTGGTAGCACTCAAAGTGTTCCTCCGGTAAACGGGGGTTGCATAATCTCATAGTCATAGGAACATGTATAAGTCATGAAGAAAGCAATAGCAACATACTAAACGATCGAGTGCTAAGCTAACGGAATGGGTCAAGTCAATCACATCATTCTCCTAATGATGTGATCCCATTAATCAAATGACAACTCATGTCTATGGCTAGGAAACATAACCATCTTTGATTAACGAGCTAGTCAAGTAGAGGCATACTAGTGACACTCTGTTTGTCTATGTATTCACACATGTATCATGTTTCCGGTTAATACAATTCTAGCATGAATAATAGACATTTATCATGATACAAGGAAATAAATAATAACTTTATTATTGCCTCTAGGGCATATTTCCTTCATATTTTGCATGGCCCATCGAGCCATCCCTCCAGAATGGTTCCGCGCCCCGTAACGGGCTTATATTTCTTTACTATTGGGCCGGGCATGCCACGAGGGTGCGTCCTTTTCGCCTGAACGAGGGGTTGAGTGGAAACCGATGGTTTCCAGCGAGCTGCCTGAGTTTTCCAGGCGCTTTCCATTGCGCAGTACTTATGTACTATGGTTGCCAAGTCTGCGAAGTGTGATACGCGACGATGGTTGATGGCGTTGAGGATTCCTTCGTCCGTGCAATTGTTGTGGAATGCTGAGATCGCATCTCCGTCATGGCAATCTTTAATCTTGTCTTTGACAAGGAGGAATCTGGCCCAGAAGTGATGGACCGTTTCCTGAGACTGCTGTCGTATGCTCATGAGAGCGCTTATATCTGGGTGGGTGGGTGGATTTAAATCGGAATCCTGAACCAATTTGGGATCTGGAGTCTGAGGAACTTCCGAACCTAATAGTTCAGGCTCCGGGATATCAACTGCTTTTTTAGGCTCGTCGTCCGACTCTATGTTCGGAGGGTAGGACATGTCTTTCTGCATGCAGGTGTCCGTCTCTTCAAGCTTGGAGATCCGAACATAGTTCGTCCTCAGTATAGAGGAAGAGTTGTCGTCTTGCTCCTCTACTACCGCTATCTGATGGGTGATTGGTGGAGTTTTAATTTCTCTCTGGTCGGGTTTAAGCCTAATCCGATCATAGTCTGTAGCGACCCCCAGGGCGGCGATGCGTTCTAGGAGCTCATTTAAAGACGACAACTCCGCCGGATCCATCTGCTTGGAGTATTTGGAGTCAACACGGAGGAAGTTTTCGATGACCTGAGAAGTCATCGTCGGCTTAACGGCCGAACGGGCGGTCATGGTAAAGCCGCCCAGCCGGAGGGTTTGGCCTGGGGCTAGTGCTCCTCCGGAGGTGATATTGTCCTTGAGAACAAGGCGAGCCATCGATCCTGTCTTTGACGTCACAGCGGAACTCGGGTAGGGGGTCCCGAACTGTGCATCTAAGCTCAATGGTAACAGGAGACAGGGGAAACAATGTTTACCCAGATTCGGGCCCTCTCTATGGAGGTAATACCCTACTTCCTGCTTGATTGATCTTGATGAATATGAGTGTTACAAGAGTTGATCTACCACGAGATCATAATGGCTAAAATCCTAGAAGTCTAGCCTATATGATTATGATTGCCTCTACGGACCAAGCCCTCCGATTTATATAGACACCGGAGGGAACTAGGGTTATACAAAGTCGGTTACAGAGAAAGGAATCTTCATATTTGGCCGCCAAGCTTGCCTTCCATGCCAAGGAGAGTCCCATCCGGACACGGGTAAAAGTCTTCGGTCTTTGTACCTTTACAGCCCATCAGTCCGGCCCACGGCTAACAGGCCGGACGCCCGAGGACCCCTTAGTCCAGGACTCCCTCACCCACAGTGGCCAAATTCAAAGGGAGACAACTGGTACATCCTATCCTGACAAAAGGTAGTCTTCACCTGCAAAGCCTCTCGTCGTGACGCCGTGGTGGGCTCGGCGATGACCTCCGTCCTGCCGTCCTGGTGGTCCTGGTCTTGTAGCATGGAAATGGAAACCTTTGGTTGATGCCTCGGGACTCCGCGCCTGCGCTTGCCTCTTTAGCACCAAAGAGGAAAAATGATGTACTGCGCCCGCCTGGCCTTGGTCGTCATGGCTCGCGTCACCCGATCCTCACGAGGTGAGGGCTCGCATAGAAATCTCCGCTCGTCAGGAGCCAGCCTAAGGAGGCCGCTCCTTCTGGAGGCCTTGGTGTCATCCGCCTCACGAGGCTGGGCCCCTCGCGAGGGTCTTGTGTTGTTGGTGCTGAAGATGGGCCGTACCAGGCCGTCGATGGAGCTACGCCGCAGGCCGCAAGCAGGCAAGTCTGGATACCCCGGTTCCCAGAACGCCGACATTGTGTGACCGACTATGAACTGGGCCCATATCCGTGGGCGCGGCTATCGATAGATTTAAACACACACTCTGCAGAGGTTAGTACACTGTACCCACACCACGAAACCCATGGTGTCGTGCTCCCATTCGAGTGGACCAACGGCATTCCGACAAAACCGGTCTATTGCCATCACACTCTCCCAGCCACTCCGACAAACTCCCCTTTGGGCTAAGTCATGGGTGGCCCCGATGTCAACTCGTGACATCTGCCACCTACTTGGCCGGCCACCGTCGTGGGAAAACAAAAACGGTCCCAAACGGGGACAAGGTACCTTACAACAACCACGGGCACACAAGGTTTATGTCCTCCTACCTGATTAGGGTAGCGCACGCCCATAACCTTCCCTCGTTGGAGGCACCGGTGAGAGGCATGACAATAGACCTAGTTAGGACCCGCCGTAAGGCAAGTGTGGCTGCACTGGTCAGCTCGATTTGGTGGCACCATGACTCAGCCATTGTTCAAGTTCATTTATGTCTGGTTAAACTTGAATGCAATAAGCCGAGCCATATTAAAATAACATGATGCAACTACAATGCACAAGCATGATATCAACATAAGCATGGAGGTGCAAGATAATCATCGAGCATAACCACAATGAAGCATTTAACTAAATGAGCATGGCATACTGACGAGCATAAGTATAACACTACACATGAGCATAGCATGACTACTAGCATCATAAATAAATACCATACAAGAACATAACAATAATACGACCAAGCAAGCATGCAACCAACTAGATGCAACGGAACATGCATAGCAACGGTGATGGATAACAAATGGTAAGCATGCATCAGGATGAACACCACTACTACCAACATGTACTACTACTACTACCAAGTGTAACATGTGAACATCGTACTAGCAAGTAGTACAAGGTAACAAGATGCATCGGAACATACAGTACTGCAGGACTTACCTCATATTTTCCTATTCATACTGACTCAAATTTTCTTTCAAATTTTTTGGTTTAGCTGGGGTCCGAAAGATTATCTTTACTGGCATAGGTTTCCTTCTCGATATTGATCCTTGCTGGAGATGTTTTTCTCGTATCGAGTACCGAGAATATTCCACGGAGTTGGGAACACATCTTCCCGTGCAACAAGGATTCTCTTCTATCCACGCATTGGGCTGCTGGAATATATATGCATGCCTTCTGAGTTCAAAACAATAATGTGAATCATACCTGTTCTTCAAATGGATTCTAACATCTTGCAGGAGTTTCTGACTTATCTTGACTGGCTTCACAGTCTTGAGTATCCAATCTGTACCAAATGTTTGACTGTTGCTTGACGTGACTGGTAGAAAAATGCACCATCTCCTGATGATAAAATTTGCAGACTTGACTGGCGGTGATTTTGGCAAAGAATGACGTTCATGGCAGGCTATTCTGTAATATATTCTCATATGTGAGAGCACATGCTTTGTGATTTAATACTTTGATTCTTCATTTTGCTAGTATTCTCATGTGGATAGTAGGTTGTGCGATAATTTAGCACGGTTACTGAGGTCAATATATTGAGCTGTCCTTGGGTCGGCCTAACAGACTCGGGTATTCAATGCTGACAGAACATACTGTGGACTGAGTTAGTTGCCTTGATATGAGGTCTTGTATCGTTGGTCTTGCTCCTTCATTATTATTTTATTCATCTAGATCTTTAACTGAAAGATTGGGGCCTTATATATCCTTGACTATTTTTGCGGCCCTAAGTACTGTCATGTGCCATACCTTGCAATTCATACTTTGGTCTCGAGTCTCGGGATATTTACCCGGTTCACGTGTGATTGTACGGATCTCATTACTGTTGTCGACTATGTCTCACAGTGCCAGGATTAATAACATCACCTTGTTGGGTGTGCGGGGTTGATCGATATTTACTGCCGCGATGGTGTCTCAATGTTGTCTTTCTTCAAGACTTGTCGATTCTTGCATCACCCACTGGCTTTCTGTCTCTTGAATAACTGGTGAGGTTGTCGGATTCGTACCGTGAATTCTTCCTTGTGTAGGGGTCTTGCATGAACTTTGTTCTGACTGATTCTTGTTTCTGACCCAACTGTTGCAGATCTGACACTTGGAAAACACTGCCGTATGCTGACAACCCATTGTTTATTTTCTTGCACCAGTGTCGTACCGAAGAAGACTGGGCAGCTTGCGGTGGAAGCCATCGGGATATCATGCTGAGGATGACTGGATGGCTTGTGCTCGAAGCCTTTGGCGGATGGCTTGCTGAGGAAGGCTGGGTACCGTACCTCATAAGCTTCCCCCCTTAAAGACTTGTTGGGAAAGACTCGGTACCTTATGCCAGAAGCTTTTGCAGTACCTTATCAAAGAAGACTGAATGTCTTACACGGGAAATCAGTCATCCCTTACTGAAGAAGATTGAGGAATCTTGCCTTGTACGGTTCGCTGAGAGATACCGTGTTGCTTTTCTTTGCGAACGGGATGACATATATATACATATTCTTGACATTCCGGCAGCTGATTACTTGTATGACAAGAATTGTCTGACGCTCCTTGCTGAAATCATTGCATATATGGACTGATTTCTGGGTGTCGCATGTTTTAAGTCCGACTCATTACAGAATCAATCATTGTGTACGAACCATACCTCTAACTTGAAATGCACGGTTGGACTTGGATCCAATTTGGTTCTCTTGCTGATTTAATCATTGCTGCAATAAAAATGTATCTCCGATGGGTACTTGTTACTGAAAATCTGAGCAGAATATAATTTGTATTCAGACCGGATGTCTGCAATACAATGCTGTTAGCTGAAAATATTATTGCTTTTAACTGAGTTCCTTGGTGTATATTTTTACTTCTCTTGGCTTCTTCTGATCCGGTGTCGATTGATGGAAAATTTCCATAAGGGGGTAACACCGAAGATTCAAATAAAGAAGCACGAGAAAATGATTTATTGCGACAAAGCACACATCAAACAAGCTACAAAACTACTCCATACAAGCACACACAAGCATGATACTACAACAGATGCACATGCACTACACGAATGACTACACCCTACGCTTGAGCAAACGCTTGGGAACTGACGAAGAAGCTAAGGGAGTAGCGAGTGGAACTGCTGACTCTGAAACTCCGGAGGGTAGAGGCGGAGGGGTTGGAGAAGCTGGCGGAGACTGAGGTAGGGTGGCACCAAGCAATCTTCTAGCTCGAATGGTGTCTTGGACTAACTCGGAAATAAGAAGACACTCGGCCGTCATGTAACGGGACATGGCGAGGGTAGCCGGGTCATCTTGAGGGTTGACAGAGGGGAACTTGATCCGCTTAGGATTCTCGACGATGGTGGGATAGTATTGATAAGCACAGTTCTATTGCACCATGCTCTCTTGATGACGAAGACCAGTGATTGCTGCCATTGCGGCAAGCTGAGCGGCACACTCGAGAGTAGCACCGTAACCACCGTGGAAACTATATGTGCGCTTACCAATATGAATCGGGGCTGACAGATGGACATGAGCAACATACTCCAGAATTCTTCCTCCGGCAGAAAACTGGAATACTTGGTAATGGGGTGGAACTCCATGGGGATAAATGCTACGCCACATGTCTACAAGGAGGGCGACAAAGCTGAGAAGTGTAGGAGTGGGACTGAACGCAATAGGAACAACATCGGGAGCGCTAGGGAGGGCATCTAACTCATGGAAACTGACCGCCCTCTACGCACGAAATAGGGGTTAGGGGTAACCAAATAAGACTATATGCAACAACGAATGCAACAACCAAATGCACCAGGCAAGGGCAACAACCGGACCCTATGCTACCGTTTTCTAACGTTCCAGTGGACTAGGATGCTCTACAGCCAGACCTGCTCTGATACCAAGCCCTATGGCACCCCGGCTCAGAGAAACCGGAATGCCTCGTATTCCAGCCCAGAGATCAAGGTGAAGTCTTCTGGAATACGGCGCTGCTTAGCATAGAACACCTAGCTCTCTATTACAACACGAATATGAATACAAGGTCTCTGATATTACAATGAATAACCTCGGCAGGGCAATGCTACGCCAAGCACAGTTGCTCTATGCAAGCAGCATAACAACTCGAGGCAGAGGAACCTCTACCAGCAGTAGAACCTCTACCGATAGCGGAACCTCTACCAGCAGGGGAACAACGAACGACGATGATGGACTCCAATCCGCAGGGACTCTGGCTGGAACGTTTATCCTAGCTCGCGAACACAGGAACCACACCAAACAAGCAAGCAGACCAGGCACGACCTGCAAACTGGCATGACACGCCAGGTCTGTACATTGAATGTACTTGCAAGCTCACAATAAACAAAAGCAGTCAAGACAAACAACAACATGGCATTAGCAGGTTAAAGCAAGCATGAACATGATGTATGGCGTGGACAAACTAAACATGATACGGCTAAAATAACATTAGCATGGCATGAGCATATGAACATGATGATACTTCATGCAACAGGTAAACCATATCATGCACCAACTTACTCTTATTCGGCGGTTACCTTGTAACCACCTCATACATCAACTTACCAACCTCGGTATCCTTGATACCGTCGTGATCCTCTCACGATCACATAAAGATCAACCAACTTCGGCATCCACGATACCTCCGTGATCCTCTCTCGATCAGAACCAATCTCTTTCTCATCATCAAACCGGGGTTATTATTAATCAAGTTATTATTATAGTTGGCTCATAGTGTGACCGACTACGAACTGGGCCCATATCCGCGGGCGCGGCTATCGATATATTTAAACACACACTCTGTAGAGGTTAGTACACTGTACCCACACCACAGAACCCATGGCTTCATGCTCCCATTCGGGTGGACCAACAACATTCCGACAAAATCGGTCTGTTGCCATCACACTCTCCCAGCCACTCCGACAAACTCCCCTTTGGGCTAAGTCATGGTCGGCCCCGATGTCAACTCGTGGCATCCGCCACCTACGTGGCTGGCCACTATCATGGCTGATGTCTACTACACAACCTTCTTCTTGTAGACGTTGTTGGGCCTCCAAGTGCAGAGGTTTGTAGGACAGTAGCAAATTTCCCACAAGTGGATGACCTAAGGTTTATGAATCCGTGGGAGGCGTAGGATGAAGATGGTCTCTCTCAAGCAACCCTGCAACCAAATAACAAAGAGTCTCTTGTGTCCCCAACACACCCAATACAATGGTAAATTGTATAGGTGCACTAGTTCAGCGAAGAGATGGTGATACAAGTGCAATATGGATGGTAGATATAGGTTTCTGTAATCTGAAAATATAAAAACAGCAAGGTAACAAGTGGTAAAAGTGAGCGTAAACGGTATTGCAATGCTAGGAAACAAGGCCTAGGGTTCATACTTTCACTAGTGCAAGTTCTCTCAACAATAATAACATAATTGGATCATATAATTATCCCTCAACATGCAACAAAGAGTCACTCCAAAGTCACTAATAGCGGAGAACAAACGAAGAGATTATGGTAGGGTACGAAACCACCTCAAAGTTATTCTTTCCAATCAATCCGTTGGGCTATTCCTATAAGTGTCACAAACAGCCCTAGAGTTCGTACTAGAACAACACCTTAAGACACAAATCAACCAAAACCCTAATGTCACCTAGATACTCCAATGTCACCTCAAGTATCCGTGGGTATGATTATACGATATGCATCACACAATCTCAGATTCATCTATTCAACCAACACATAGAACCTCAAAGAGTGCCCCAAAGTTTCTATCGGAGAATCAAGACGAAAACGTGTGCCAACCCCTATGCATAGGTTCATGGGCGGAACCCGCAAGTTGATCACCAAAACATACATCAAGTGAATCACGTGATATCCCATTGTCACCACAGATACGCACGGCAAGACATACATCAAGTGTTCTCAAATCATTAAAGACTCAATCAGATAAGATTACTTCAAGGGGAAAACTCAATCCATTACAAGAGAGTAGAGGGGGAGAAGCAACATAAGATCCAACTATAATAGCAAAGCTCGCGATACAGCAAGATCGTGCCAAATCAAGAACATGAGAGAGAGAGATCAAACACATAGCTACTGGTACATACCCTCAGCCCCGAGGGTGAACTACTCCCTCCTCGTCATGGAGAGCGCCGGGATGATGAAGATGGCCACCGGTGAGGGATCCCCCCTCCGGCAGGGTGCCGGAACAGGGTCCTGATTGGTTTTTGGTGGCTACAGAGGCTTGCGGCGGCGGAACTCCCGATCTATTCTGTTCTCCGGAAGTTTTAGGGTACGTGGGTATATATGGGTGAAAGAAGTACGTTGGTGGAGCTTCGGGGGGCCCACGAGGCAGGGGGCGCGCCCTAGGGGGGTGCGCCCCCACCCTCGTGGCCACCTCCCTTCTTTCCTGACGTGCACTCCAAGCTTTTCCGGTAGCTTTCCTTCCAAAAATAACTTCTCCAGTTGATTTCATTCCGTTTCGACTCCGTTTGATATTCCTTTTCTTCGAAACACTGAAATAGGCAAAAAAACAGCAATTCTGGGCTAGGCCTCCGGTTAATAGGTTAGTCCCAAAAACAATATAAAAGTGGAAAATAAAGCCCAATATTGCCCAAAACAGTAGAGAATATAGCATGAAGCAATCAAAAAATATAGATACGTTGGAGACGTATCAAGCATCCCCAAGCTTAATTCCTGCTCGTCCTCGAGTAGGTAAATGATAAAAAAGATAATTTTTGATGTGGAATGCTAGTTGGCATAATTTCAATGTAATTCTTCTTAATTGTGGCATGAATATTCAGATCCGAAAGATTCAAGACAAAAGTTCATATTGACATAAAAATAATAATACTTCAAGCATACTAACTAAGCAATTATGTCTTCTCAAAATAACATGGCCAAGGAAAGTTCATCCCTACAAAATCATATAGTTTAGTCATGCTCCATTTTCGTCACACAAGAATGCTCTCATCATGCACAACCCCGATGACAAGCCAAGCAATTGTTTCATACTTTAGTAATCTCAAACTTAGTAAACCTTCACGCAATACATGAGCGTGAGCCATGGATATAGCACTATGGGTGCAATAGAATATGATGATGGGGGTTATGTGGAGAAGACAAAAAGGAGAAAGTCTCACATCAACGAGGCTAATCAATGGGCTATGGAGATGCCCATCGATTGATGTTAATGCAAGGAGTAGGGATTGCCATGCAACGGATGCACTAGAGCTATAAATGTACGAAAGCTCAACAAAAGAAACTAAGTGGGTGTGCATCCAACTTGCTTGCTCACGAAGACCTAGGGCATTTTAGGAAGCCCATCGTTGGCATATACAAGCCAAGTTCTATAATGAAAAATTCCCACTAGTATATGAAAATGACAAAACAAGAGACTCTCAATCATGAAGATTATGGTGCTACTTTGAAGCACAAGTGTGGTAAAAGGATAGTAGCATTGCCCCTTTTTTTTCTTTTGGCCTTTCTCTTTTTTTTGGGACAATGCTCTATTAAATGATGATCATCACACTTCTATTTATTTACAACTCAATGATTACAACTCGATACTAGAACAAAGTATGACTCTATATGAATGCCTCCGGCGGTATACCGGGATATGCAATGAATCAAGAGTGACATGTATGAAAGAATGATGAACGGTGGCTTTGCCACGAATACTATGTCAACTACATGATCATGCTAGCAATATGACAATGATGAATGTGTCATGATGAACGGAATGGTGGAAAGTTGCAAGGCAATATATCTCGGAACGGCTATGGAAATGCCATAATAGGTAGGTATGGTGGCTGTTTTGAGGAAGATATAAGGGGGTTTATGTGTGAAAGAGCGTATCATATCACGGGGTTTGGATGCACCGGCGAAGTTTGCACCGACTCTCAATGTGAGAAAGGGCAATGCACGGTACCGAAGAGGCTAGCAATGATGGAAGGGTGAGAGTGCGTATAATCCATGGACTCAACATTAGTCATAAAGAACTCACATACTTATTGAAAACATCTACAAGCCATCAAAAACCAAAGCACTACGCGCATGCTCCTAGGGGGGTAGATTGGTAGGAAAAGACCATCGCTCGTCCCCGACCGCCACTCATAAGGAGGACAATCAAAGAACACCTCATGTTTAAAATTTGTTACATAACGTTTACCATACGTGCATGCTACGGGACTTGCAAACTTCAACACAAGAATTTCTCAAATTCACAACTACTCAACTAGCACGACTTTGATATTATCACCTCCATATCTCAAAACAATCATCAAGCATCAAACTTTTCTTAGTATCCAACACACTCACAAGAATTCTTACAAATCATTTATGCTTAGCATATTAGGATTATTCAAGCAATTAACATGCTACCTAAGACTCCCAAAATAATCTAAGTGAAGCATGAGAGATCAATAGTTTCTATAAAACAAATCCACCACCGTGCTCTAAAAGATATAAGTGAAGCACTAGAGCAAATGACAAACTACTCTTAAAGATATAAGTGAAGATCAATGAGTAGTCGAATAATTATGCAACTATGTGAAGACTCTCCCATTTAAGAATTTCAGATCTTGATACTTTATTCAAACACAAAGCAAATCTAAAGAAAATAAAATTACGCTCCAAGCAAAACACATATCATGTGGTGAATAAAAATATAGCTCCAAGTAAAGTTACCGATGAACGAAAACGAAAGAGGGGATGCCTTCCGGGGCATCCCCAAGCTTAGACGCTTGGTTATCCTTGAATATTACCTTGGGGTGCCTTGGGCATCCCCAAGCTTAGGCTCTTGCCACTCCTTATTCCATAGTCCATCGAATCTTTACCCAAAACTTGAAAACTTCACAACACAAAACTTAACAGAAAACTCGTAAGCTCCGTTAGCGAAAGAAAACAAAACACCACTTCAAGGTACTGTAATGAACTCATTCTTTATTTATATTGGTGTTAGACCTACTGTATTCCAACTTCTCTATGGTTTATAAACTATTTTACTAGCCATAGAGTCATCAAAATAAGCAAACAACACACGAAAAACAGAATCTGTCAAAAACAGAACAGTCTGTAGTAATCTGTAACTAACGCAAACTTCTGGAACTCCAAAAATTCTAAAATAAATTGGTGGACCTGAGTAATTTGTCTATTAATCATCTTCAAAAACAATCAACTAAATATCACTCTCCAGTAAAAAGGTTAAGCTAATTTTGTGAGCGCTAAAGTTTCTTTGTTTTACAGCATGATCATAAAGACTTCACCCAAGTCTTCCCAAAGGTTCTACTTGGCTCAAAGACTAATTTAAACACAAAACCACATCTAAACATAAGCTAGATGAATTATTTATTCCTAAACAGAACCAAAAAGCAAGAAACTAAAATAAAATTGGGTTGCCTCCCAACAAGCGCTAACGTTTAACGCCCCTAGCTAGGCATGATGATTTCAATGATGCTCACATAAGACATAAGAATTGAAACATAAAGAGAGCATCATGAAGAATATGAATAGCACATTTAAGTCTAACCCACTTCCTATGCATAGGGATTTTGTGACCAAACAACTTATGGGAACAAGAATCAACTAGCATAGGAAGGCAAAACAAACATAACTTCAAAACTTTAAGCACATAGAGAGGAAACTTGATATTATTGCAATTCCTACAAGCATATATTCCTCCCTCATAATAATTTTCAGTATAATTATGAATGAATTAAACAATATAACCAGCACCTAAAGCATTCTTTTCATGATCTACAAGCATAGAAATTTTATTACTCCCCACATAAGCAAAATTCTTCTCATTCGGAATAGTGGGAGTATCATAAGAGACTTGAATACTATAAATTGTTTCCACATTAAAAGAGTAATGTTCAGAAAAAGGGTAATCATAATCATGACAAGTTTTATAAATATAATCATCACTACTTTTTATAGCATAAGTTTCATCACAATAATCATCATAAGTAGCAACTTTGTTCTCATCATAATCGATTGAAACCTCTTCCAAGATAGTGGATACATCACTAAATAAAGTCATGACCTCTCCAAATCCACTTTCATAAATATTATAAGATTCAACATCCTCCAAAATAGTGGGATAATTACTTCCTAAAGTTGACACTCTTCCAAACCCACTTTCATCAATATAATCTTCGTAGGTAGAAGGCATGCTATCATCATAACAACTTTGCATATCAAAACTTGGGAGGCTAAAAATATTATCATTATTAAACATAGCATCCCCAAGCTTGGGACAAACATTAATTGCAGAAAATATATTCTCAAATATGTCATCCTCATCAAACATAGCTTCCCCAAGCTTGGGCCTTTTCATATCATAAGCATAATCACTCTCATCATTAATAGTATGGATAGCACCAATAGTATAGCAAACATTATTATCATATTCTTCCAAGCAAGTGCCAAAAAGATTTTCAAGATCATAAGAAGTATCATTATCTTCCCAATCATAATCATCACAACAAGCAATAGGCATAACGAGATCATCATCAAGTGCATCATGTTCCACAATTATTTTTGATTCATTTTCATGAGGCACAACAATAATAGGAGCAATCTTATTTGGGGGAGATACCTTTTTACCTCTCTTCCTTTCTCTTTTCTTCTTCTTCACCACATCATGTGTTGGTTCAATCCTCTTTTTGGAGCTCCTTATTAATGAGATTGGTTGAATCAAAGGCTCCTCCTCGTTACCTGATTCATCATAAGAAATAATAGGAGGATATTGGGAAGTCTCTTCCCTTTCATTAGTATTCTCTTCATCTTCTATTTTTTCTTTTCTTTATGTAATTGGCAATATAAGGATTTTCAATGAAATTCACCGCACAATACATATAAATTTCATTTAGATCAAAACCAAGAAGTTTATAACGGGCAAAATCCGGGAGATAGTTGGTTATACGTTTCATTTGTTCATAGCCCATAAGCAAACTAAGTTCATTATAATGTGCAAGGGAAATCAAGTCATCACAGTATTTGGACACGATTAGATCATGAAACAATTTGCGTCGGATAGCTAAATGACCACTTTCATTGCAAAGTCCACAAGTACGGCCAAGATAATTTAAATCTTCAGCGCAAACATCTAGCCTTTCTTGCAACAATTTAGTTTCTAAGTACTTATGCCTCTTGCAATATCTATCTTCCCTATTTGGTGTGTACTTGCAAACCCAATGCACTCCACAAAAATTGACCTGTTTATAGGAGGCATTTTCATCATAACTAGTGCAATCATCATTAGTACTATGGATATTCAAGGAGTTCATACTAACAACATTGCAATCATGCTCATCATTCAAAAATTTAGTGCCAAACAATTTAATGCATTCTTCTTCTAACACTTTGGCACGATTTTCCTTTCCATCATACTCACGAAAGATATTAAAAAGATGAAGCGTATGAGACAAACTCAATTCCATATTTTTGTAATTTTCTTTTATAAACTAAACTAGTGATAAAACAAGAAACAAAAAGATTCGATTGCAAGATCTAAAGATATACCTTCAAGCACTAACCTCCCCGGCAACGGCGCCAGAAAAGAGCTTGATGTCTACTACACAACCTTCTTCTTGTAGACATTGTTGGGCCTCCAAGTGCAGAGGTTTGTAGGACAGTAGCAAATTTCCCTCAAGTGGATGACCTAAGGTTTATGAATCCGTGGGAGGCGTAGGATGAAGATGGTCTCTCTCAAGCAACCCTGCAACCAAATAACAAAGAGTCTCTTGTGTCCCCAACACACCCAATACAATGGTAAATTGTATAGGTGCACTAGTTCAGCGAAGAGATGGTGATACAAGTGCAATATGGATGGTAGATATAGGTTTTTGTAATCTGAAAATATAAAAACAGCAAGGTAACAAGTGGTAAAAGTGAGCGTAAACGGTATTGCAATGCTAGGAAACAAGGCCTAGGGTTCATACTTTCACTAGTGCAAGTTCTCTCAACAATAATAACATAATTGGATCATATAACTATCCCTCAACATGCAACAAAGAGTCACTCCAAAGTCACTAATAGCAGAGAACAAACGAAGAAATTATGGTAGGGTACGAAACCACCTCAAAGTTATTCTTTCCAATCAATCCATTGGGCTATTCCTATAAGTGTCACAAACAGCCCTAGAGTTCGTACTAGAATAACACCTTAAGACACAAATCAACCAAAACTCTAATATCACCTAGATACTCCAATGTCACCTCAAGTATCCGTGGTTATGATTATACGATATGCATCACACAACTCAGATTCATCTATTCAACCAACACATAGAACCTCAAAGAGTGCCCCAAAATTTCTACCGAAGAATCAAGACGAAAACGTGTGCCAACCCCTACGCATAGGTTCATGGGCGGAACCCGCAAGTTGATCACCAAAACATACATCAAGTGAATCACGTGATATCCCATTGTCACCACAGATACGCACGGCAAGACATACATCAAGTGTTCTCAAATCATTAAAGACTCAATCCGATAAGATTACTTCATGGGGAAAACTCAATCCATTACAGAGAGTAGAGGGGGAGAAGCAACATAAGATCCAACTATAATAGCAAAGCTCGCGATACATCAAGATCGTGCCAAATCAAGAACACGAGAGAGAGAGAGAGAGAGAGATCAAACACATAGCTACTGGTAGATACCCTCAGCCCCGAGGGTGAACTACTCCCTCCTCGTCATGGAGAGCGCCGGGATGATGAAGATGGCCACCGGTGAGGGATCCCCCCTCCGGCAGGGTGCCGGAACAGGGTCCCGATTGGTTTTTGGTGGCTACAGAGGCTTGCGGCGGTGGAACTCCCGATCTATTCTGTTCTCCGGAAGTTTTAGGGTACGTGGGTATATATGGGTGAAAGAAGTACGTCGGTGGAGCTTCGGGGGGCCCATGAGGCAGGGGGGCGCGACCTAGGGGGGCGCCCCCCCACCCTTGTGGCCACCTCCCTTCTTTCCTGACGTGCACTCCAAGCTTTTCCGGTAGCTTTCCTTCCAAAAATAACTTCTCCAATTGATTTCATTCCGTTTCGACTCTGTTTGATATTCCTTTTCTTCGAAACACTGAAATAGGCAAAAAAACATCAATTCTGGGCTGGGCCTCCGGTTAACAGGTTAGTCCCAAAAATAATATAAAAGTGGAAAATAAAGCCCAACATTGCCCAAAACAGTAGATAATATAGCATGGAGCAATCAAAAATTATAGATACGTTGGAGACGTATCAGTGGCAAAACAAAAATGGTCCCAAACGGGGACAAGGTACCTTACAACTACCACGGGCACACAAGGTTTATGTCCGCCTACCTGATCAGGGTAGCGCGCGCCCATAACCTCCCCTCGTTGGTGGCACCGGCGAGAGGCATGACAATAGACCCAGTTAGGACCCCCCATAAGGCAAGTGTGGCTGCACTGGTCAGCTCGATTTGGTGGCACCATGACTCAGCCAACAGTTGTTCAAGTTCATTTAAGTCTGGTTAAACTTGAATGCAATAAGCCGAGCCATATTAAAATAACATGATGCAACTATAATGCACGAGCATGATATCAACATAAGCATGGGGGTGCAACATAATCTTCGAGCATAACCACAATGACGCATTTAACCAAATGAGCATGGCATACTGACGAGCATAAGTATAATACTACACATGAGCATAGCATGACTACTAGCATCATAAATAAATACCATGCAAGAACATAACAAGAATACGACCAAGCAAGCATGCAACCAACTAGATGCAACGGAGCATGCATAGCAACGGTGATGGATAACAAACGGTAATCTTACATCAGGATGAACACCACTACTACCAGCATGTACTACTACTACCAAGCATAACATGTGAACATGATACTAGCAAGTAGTACAAGGTAACAAGATGCATCGGAACATACAGTAACGCGACACTACGATCAGAGATCCTTTGCTGAAACTATGTGCGATGCAATAATCGCAAACGGTGGTGTAAAACAATGGTCAAAAAAGGTGCAAAACGTTTGCGATGGCGGAGCCATCAAACATGGTTCAGATTTTAGTTGCGTGTGCGATGCAGGGCACACGATTAATCCATTCCAACTATTTGCGATGAGGCAGAACAACAGAAATGGGAAGCCATATCAATGTGTGTGCGATGCATGACACACGGTTAATCCATTCGAATTGTTTGCGATGAGGTAGAACAACAGAAACGGGCAACCATATCAATGTGTGTGCGATATACGGCATACGGTTCACTCGGATGAACTGTTTTCGATTAGGGAACACACCAGAAACGGTTCAACTTAACAAGATGTGTGTGATATGCGGCATACAGTTCACATGGGTGAACTGTTTGCGATGAGCCAAAAGAACACAAACGAGTCGTGTAAACAAGATGTGTGTGATACGTGGCAAACAGCCGACTCGGATGAACTGTCTGCGATGAGAAATTACAACACAGACGGTCAATACAGTTACTTCGTGTGCGATTCTGTGTGTACAAAAAACTATGAAAATGCAAACTAGTTGCTTGCGGTGGCTAGGAGTATCGCACACGATGCGTTTGCGAGTACTCGTGTGCGATGATTAGTATGTTACACATACGTTTCCTTATGTTAACATGTGCGTGAATTTGCAATATGGACAGTTAATATGCAAATGACTTCTGGACATCGGGCACACGCTTAAACTCAATGAACTATGTACGATACTAATACTTTCCATGAAAATTTATGAACTTGGGTAACAACATTTGAGTAACATACATATATATATAGTGGTTACACTATTCGACAAAAGGAGGATCTTTGTAACACGGTTTTGACAACCATAAGGTCCATATCTACATACTTAACATAGTAACAACTATCACATTTTAAGAGGCTAAGGGCCAACAACCATATGGTCCATCTACATACTTAACATATATAGTAACAGCTAGCACATTTTAAGAGGCTGAGGGCCAACAACCACAACTATCCGCTGGAAGCAGCTTGATCACGACGACTCGGCATCTCGTCAATGAAAAGGAAGAACCCTCCTGTGCCTTGGTAGAGTATGAGTAGAACAATGTCTCCAATTTTCCAATATGGATGCATTGCCACGAGAAGCGAGAACTTGTTAATTTGAATGGTTCCATTTCTGTGGGAAATGCAGTACCTTGCAATCACTTTGGCGTTATTAGCAGGAACAAGTGTAACTCGACCACACCGGGAAATCAATCCAGGAACTGCTACAGGGGCAATTTCTGTTGACATGTAGAATAAACACCAATTGCAACATATCGTAAATTAGAAATATTGAAATCACAAAGCAAGATGCAAATATGGGAGTAACTAATAGAACAAATCAATATATAGGTGAAAGCAAAGTAATAAAATATAGAATTAAAAATAGATAATGTAACAAAGATTTGATGCAAATATATAGATAATGTAGCAACAGACGGTATATGTTCACAAATTTAGGCCATGCCGACCGTGGTAGGTTGAGATTGAACATACCGAGCGCTCCCTGAAGTCATCCGAAATGGTGAGATAGAACTTCGCTCCGACTGGCCACGACCATAGTTGCCCGATTTGTGCTCGCACTATGGATACATGAATGAACACCCACGAATCAGCTAGAACAAAAATGATTCCACAACAATTGCCGCCGGTTGTGTGACGCCCGGATAATTAAGCTACAGTAAACCTCTGCTAATGAAGCCACGTCACCACTGTTACTGTTGATAAACTCGCATTGATTCAAATCCCTGTTCAAATTTAAATTTAAATTAAAGTCGAAAATAAAAGTTATCAAGCATGAAAGATAAAATGTTCAAAGTGTGTCAAATAATCTCTGGTTATTTGTCATGTTGAAACCAACCTCATTGGACTTCCAAAAATGCCCCTGGGATTTTTATTTTGTGGTCCAACAATTATTACATTGGCCTTTTCAATTTCTAAATATGGTTAGACAACTTCTTTTGGCCTCAAACCTTTTGTGACTCCTAGAAATAAGGTACTTGATTTATGTGACATGTCTCAAATCTAACGAAACTCATTTAGTCTTACTTTTAAATAGAAAACAATAGCTAACATTGGAACAGAAAATATATAACAAAAAATATAGAGGAAAGAGAAACCCTCCCTCCTGGGCCACTTGGCCCATCTAGCTAAACAACCATCCCACTTCCACCTCTCCCTCCTCCTCTACAGGAGACCAGGAGGGCGTGGCGCTCATCCACGGTGCCATGGCCATGGATGGCTGCCACGAGCCCCTCCCTTTGACCTATAAGGGCACCCCCCACACCCCACTGAAACCCTAGGCCACCACTTTCCCCCCTCGCGCCCCCACGCTCCCTCTCCCAAGGTCGACCGCTCGCGCCCGTCGCCGAGTCGCCCTCGTGCACATGGCCACCGACTCTCCCCCGCCACGCTGACGAGCCCTGGAGGACCGCCGTCGTCTACCTCACCCTCTGCGCCACCGGATTGGAGCCGGGTGCCCCCATCTCCGTCGCCCACACCGTCTTCGTCTCGGGTCGTCACCATCGGCCGTCTTCGATCCGTTCCACCCCGAGCCTCTCCGGCATCCCTGAGCTCGCTTTTGCATGACTATAGGGCCCCGTGAGCTTCTTCTCCGCTTCCCCCTCGCCCCGTTCTTATTTGCCCGCCGTAATTGTTGTTTCCGTGCACGCCATGGCCGCCCGAGCTTCGTGGTCACAACCACGCTCATGGAGCGCCCAGCCACACAAGCCCATGCCCATGCCCGTCCAGGTCCTTGTGCGCGCGCGCCCACGTGCTTGGTTGCTCCCTCTCTGCTGCTACTGTAGACTGCTGCTACGCCACACGCCCGCGACCACCCCAGTGCTGCCCGCTGATGCTTCCACCCGGCCCCGCCACCGTGCCACTAGCGCCCGCCGCTGTCCGCCGTGCTCTTCTGCGGGCCACGCGCTGCGCCTCACTGCTGCTCGGCCCCCGCCTGCGCTGCCACTGCGCCTTGCTCGCCGGCCCCCGACGGCGCCCTGCCGCACCTGCCAAGCCGCGCCCGCGCGCCAGCCACCGCGCCGCGCCGCCCGCTCCCTCTGCCCGCTGCTGCTCCGCCTTCTCGCTGGCCGCCGCCCGCGCCATCCCACTCGCCTCCCTGCCCGTAAGCCGCGCCGCCGCGGCCCCTGCCTCCCGTTCCTGGCCACCTCCGGCTGCTGGCGCCGCTCGGGGCATCGGCCGGCCTCGCCTCCCCTGCGTGCTGGGCGCCTGGGTGCGCCCCGCCCCAGCGCCCGTAGCCCGTCGCCCGCTAAGGCCATAGGGCCTTTGACACCCCTCCCTTGTTTTATAAAAAAAGGGTTTAAAAAAAAGATAATTAAAATATAATTAATTAACTTAATTAATCATGTTTAGTTAACTAATTGAGTTTAATTAACCTGCTAATTAAACTAGGTTTAAATGGTAATTAGCAAATCAGTCTATGACAGGTGGATCCAGTCAACACCTTGACCACTCAACACATTGACCAGTCAACTGCTAAGTCAGCAGTTGACCAGACCCACCTGTCAGCCTCTAGTACACCTCTGTGTACGCAGAGCTGGGTGCATCTAGCATTTAAGCATTATTTTCGAATTAATAATAAATTTGAGAATATTGCTAAAACTTTGAAAAGTCATAATAAATAATCCGTAACTCGGATGAAAATATTTTCTACATGAAAGTTGCTCAGAACGACGAGACGAATCCGAATGCGTGGTCCGTTTGTCTGCCACACGTACCTAGCATAGCGAACATGCAACATTTCTCCTCCGTTTCATCGGTCCGAAAATGCCAAACTTTGGGGAAACATTCCCGGATGTTATCCCCTTCGCCGGTAACGTATAGCACCGCGTTATAACACGTCTAGCTCTGCCTGTTGTCCTGTAATGCACTTGCTTGCTATGTATTTACTTTTTCTTCCCCGTCCTCTCTCCGGTAGACCCCGAGACCGATGATGCTCCTGTGGTCGACTACGTCACCGACGACACTTCTTCCTTTTCAGCAGAGCTTCCAGGCAAGCCCCCCTTTGATCATCCCAATATTGCCCATTCCATTCTCTCATGCTTGCATTAGATTTTTCTATTATAATAGATTGCTCCTATTCTGATGCATAGCCTGGTTTTGTAACCTGCTTATTGTTACCTACCTGCTTATCCTAAACTGCTTAGTATAGGTTGGGTAGAGACCCATCAGAGACCCCCACTTAGTCCCGAATGGCCCGCTGGATTATCAGAAGACCCGATCAACGGGGTCGAAGACCAGGCCCTAGCACCACACATTACTATGGTTACTATGACTTTACACTGAACCATGTTACTAAAGACGGGTCGGCCCTGAGGGGTACCCGCGCGAGCTTATTTGCGAGTGATGAGGAGTCGGGTTGACCTGGAGGGTGCCCGCGAGATAATTACGAGGCATGGCCGGGCATTCTTAGCCCTTGCCGCAAGTCCTCGAGACGGGGCGATGGGGTCGCATCTTTCGTGAGTCTCTACTTGTTACCGCGCGTTCCTAATCCACAACGATTTGGATATTTGATCCGAGGGGCCTCTGGCCTGATAGCACTAACCATCACGTGGGCATAGTATGGGCGTCCTGCGTCGTATGCATCAGCCGAAGCTTAATAGACGTCAGCGAATGAGCGGCGGGCGCCGGGTTGGACTGCGTAAGCACCTGCCTTTGTGAAGGAGGTAGCTAGGTCTGCTCACTGGCCGCATTCGCAACGTGCAGGAGTTCCCGGGGCGATGGCCCATGACCCTTGGGGGCATAGGTTTAGTCTGGCGTGCTGACCTCTCTATTAAGCCTAGGTCGGGTTGCGGCGTATTGTTTAGCCGAGGCTGGGCATGACCCAGGAAAGTGTGTCTGGCCGGAGTTAATCGAGCGTGGCGGGTAAGTTGGTGCACCCCTACAGGGAAGAAAACATCTATCGATAGCCTGTCCTATGGTAATGGACACTCGGACTTGTATCCCGATCGATACAACTAGAACTGGATACTTGAGATGATACATGGATATGAGAAATGGATAGTATGGCTCTGGGATTTCTTTCTCGCAGGGAGTCGAGAAAGGATCTCTGGCCGAGGTTGATAACACTACTACTACTTTACTTTATGCTACTCTACTCCCTCCTGTTGCTGCAAGATGGTGGTTTCCAGAACATGCTAGTCTTTGATAGGACTAGGTTCTCCCCTCTATTCTGGCATTCCTGCAGTTCAGTCCACATATACAGCCCATTTCATTGATACTGATGCATATGTAGTGTAGTTCCTTGCTTGCGAGTACTTTGGATGAGTACACACGGTTGCTTTGCTCCCCCTTTTCCCCCTTTCTTCTTCTTTCCGGTTGATGCAACGAGATGTCAGAACCCAGGAGCCAGATGCCACCGCTGATGCTTACTACTACGTGGAGGCCGCCGCTGACTAGGAGTAGTTAGGAGGCTCCCAGGCAGGAGGCCTTGCCTTTTCAATCGATGTTGCTTTTGTGCTAGCCTTCTTAAGGCAAACTTGTCTAACTTATGTCTGTACTAAGATATTGTTGCTTTCGCTGACTCTTATGTTTTCGAGCTTATGTATTCGAGCCCTCGAGGCCCTGGCTTGTAATATAAAGCTTGTATTATTTTCAATTTGTGTCTAGGGTTGTGTTGTGATATCTTCCCGTGAGTCCTTGATCTTGATCGTACACATTTGCGTGTATGATTAGTGTACGATTGAATCGAGGGCGTCACAGGTTGATTAACAGCGATGGACGGACTGCAATAAGAGATGGGTGAATATTTCGCTAAGTTGATTACCTTCTCCATGAGAAAAATCCCCGGCCCAATCCCGCAGAAAACCCCAGTCGACCAGAGTCTAGACTGTCGGTGCAGATAGGCGGCGCAAAGCGGTAGGGGCGAAATCCCGTGCTGTTTGGAGCGCGACCTGCGCCCGCCGCCAACCGCCATCGAGCTTAGGGTGCAGAGTTGTGGAGGAGTCCGCGGCGAGTGAGTAGGGACGAAGTGGGCGAGGGTTTTCTTTTTTTTCCTTTTGCATGTGTGAGTGAACACACACGGTTCGCAGAGGCGACAGAGATGAATCATGTGCGATAGTAAATCACCGAGATCGAATCGGAATCCAAATTTCCTTTGTCCTTCATCCATGAGTTTTTTCTACGATGAACATAAACCCTGCTAATCACCGTGTTCAAATTTGACACTTTTCCGGGTTCATTTACAATATTTAGGGGATTATGTGCATTTTGTAGGCATTAATGTACATAATTCAAATTCAAACAATTGGTGCTTGAAAAGGTGCACAAGAACGGTCTGGAAAACCATACTCATGGAATTTAGTTATTTCTCAAGACTTTTACAAGGAATGGGCAGAGATTTCAATGGAATGCGTGGCAATAGTCAACCACAAACGCGTCATTTACTGGGTTATCAACTATAGAAAAATGAAATACGTGCTTGAAAAACATGACGCCTGGCATGGTGCCATGGTATGGCCTCACTGTGCCCTGGTTTAAAGCTGAGAAGGTTTGACTTATGTCATCATGCACGCCCTTCATAAATCGAACCATCACCGAGGAAGTTCAATGCTTTCGAGAGGGAAATCACCAAGATTGAAGGGGAATCCAAATTTCCATCCTAGTTTGTCATTCAGTTTTTTCCAATGATCAACATACTGCCTCAAATGCAACGTGTTCAAATTTGACATTTTTCCGAACTCATTTACCATATTAAGGGGATTATGTGCATTTTCTAGGCATTAATTATGCACATACTTCAAATTCGAACAATCGGTGCATAAAAAGGTGCACAAGAACGGTCTGGAAAACCATGCTCGTGTTGGCCGGAATAAGCCTCGGCCCTGTGTCGGACGCATCGGGCACGTGTATGGGCGCGCGCCGGGCGTGTCAGGTGCGGCGGGACCGTGGTGTAGGCGTGTGTGGTTGGGCTCGTCGGGCGCGACAGATGCGCGCGGGGACGGGCGGGATGCACTGGTGCCGTCGGGCTTGTCGGGCGCGTCGGTGGCGCGCGGGACGGGCGGGACGTGCCGAACGCAGCAGCGTGGCGTGTGTGTATGTGTGTGTATGGGCAGTGTATGGCCCGTGTGCGTGCGTTTGATTCACTATCATAGAGTGGTTAGTTGCAGCAGGCGCTGGCTATGCGTGGTGGCGACCAGGTATTACGGATGAGTAGGTGCTCACGTTGAGAGAATACTGGATCACCAGGAGCATGGGCGTGCGCGGGTTCTGTAGCTACAAAGTCGGCTGGGGCGTGTGTTAGTGCATGCGGAGGAAGAGGTCATGCAGTTAGTGGCCGGTCAGCGTGCGTGAGTGCGTGTGTGGTGGCGTCGAGTGTGTGTGCACACCTAGGTATAAAAGGCCCCTCGATGTACTGCTTGTGGACAGGGAGTGAGCTGGAGATAATAGAAATGGGCTGTGTTGCGGCCGGAAAAATACTGTTGTGTTTCTTCCACCTCTATCCTCCGTCCGGCATGAGATAGCTGCAATGACATTTGGTATCAGAGCCACAAGGTTCGAGGGGCGGCCGTGGCGCGCGGTGCCGTCCGCGGCGAGCGCCGCGTGCGCGGCCGGCATGGAGGCATCGGCTGTGGCGCGCGGCGAGCGCGTGTCGACGGCAACGCGCGGCGAGTCCACGGCTGTGCAGTGTGATGTCGTGCGCGTGAAGGGCATGACGGTCGTGGAGATGAGGAGGTCGCGAAGGACCTGCATGGTGGTGCAGAGGTCGCGACGGCTCGGTGCGACAACCGTGGAGGCGCGTGGCATGGAGGCGCGGCGTGGTGGCTCATGGGACTGCGGGCTGCTGCAGCGGCAACGAGCGGCGGCTTGTGCCGGAGACGCAACAGAGGCATACATGGCGACGAGGCGACGACGACGAGCCATGGCCACTGTCAGTAGGCCGTGCAGCGAGGCCATGCCTTAGGGGGTGAGTGTTGGCTGGAATAAGCCGCGGCGCCAGTGTCGGACGTGTCGGGCGCGTGTATGGGCGTGCGCCGGGTGTGTCAGGCGCATCGGGACCGCGGTGTAGGCATGTGTGGTCGGGCTCGTCGGGCGTGACGGATGTGCAAGGGACAGGCGGGACGCACTAGTGCCGTCGGGCTTGTTAGGCCCGTCGGTGGCGCGCGGGACGGGTGGGACGTGCGGGACGCAGCAGCGTGGCGTGTGTGTATGTGTGTGTATGGGCAGTGTATGGCCCGTGTGCGTGCATTTGATTCACTATCGTAGAGTGGTTAGTTGCAGCGGGCGCTGGCTATGCGTGGTGGTGACCAGGTATTACGAATGAGTAGTTCCTCACGTTGGGAGAAGACCGGATCACCAGGAGCATGGGCGTGCGTGGGTTCTGTAGCTACAAAGCCGGCTGGGGCGTGTGTTAGTGCATGCGTAGGAAGAGGTCATGCAGTTAGTGGCCGGCCGGCGTGCGTGAGTGCGTGCGTGGTGCCATCGAGCGTGTGTGCACACCTGGGTATAAAAGGCCCCTCGCTGTACTTCTTCTGGACAGGGAGTGAGCTGGAGATAATAGAAAAGGGTTGTGTTGCGGCCGGAAAAATACTATTGTGTTTATTCTACCTCTATCCTCCGTCCGGCGTGAGAGAGAGCTGCAACGACATTTTTTAGTACATTCTCATGCCTTTTACAAGGAATGGGCAGATATTTCAAGGAAATGTATGGCAATAGTCAACCATAAACGCGTCGTTTACTGGGTTAACAACTATACAAAAATGAAATACATGCTTGGAAAACATGACGCCTGGTGTGGTGCCATGGCATGGCCTCACCGTGCCCTGGTAAAAATTTCGTCATGCACGCCTTTCATAAATGGAACCATCACCGAGGAAGTTCATGGTTTCGAGGGGAAATTACCAAGATTGAAGGGGGATCCAAATTTCCTTTGTCCATGAGTTTTTTTCTATGATGAACATACAACCTGCAAATCACCGTGTTCAAATTTGGCACTTTTCCGGGTTCATTTGCCATATTTAGGGGATTATGTGCATTTCCTAGGCATTAATGAACATAATTCAAGTTCAAACAATCGGTGCATGAAAGGGTGCACAAGAACGCCCTGGAAAACCATGCTCGTGCCATTTAGTAAATTCTCGTGCCTTTTACAAGGAATGGACAGATATTTCGATGAAATGTGTGGCAATAGTCAACCACAAATGTTTGTTTGTTGGGTTTTCAACTATAGAAAAAATGAAATAAATGCTTGAAAAACATGACGATTGGCATGGTGCCACGATATGACCTCACCATGCCCTGGTAAAAATTTGAGAAGGTTTGACTTATGTCGTCATGCACGCCCTTCATAAATCGAACCATCACCGAGGAAGTTCCATGCTTTCGAGAGGGAAATCCCCAAGATTGAAGGGGAATCCAAATTTCCGTTCTAGTTTGTCATTCAGTTTTTTCCAACGATCAACATACCACCTCAAATGCAATGTGTTCAAATTTGACATTTTCCGTGCTCATTTACCATATTTATGGGATTATGTCCATTTTCTAGGCATTAATGGAAATAATTCAAATTCAAACAATCGGTGCATGAAAAGGTGCACAAGAACGGTCTGGAAAACCATGCTCGTGTTATTTAGTACATTCTCATGCCTTTTACAAGGAATGGGCAAATATTTCAAGGAAATGTGTGGCAATAGTCAACCATAAATGCGTCGTTTACTGGGTTAACAACTATACAAAAAATGAAACACATGGTTGGAAAACATAAAGCCTGGCATGCTGCCATGGTATGGCCTCACCATGCCCTGGTAAAAATTGGAGAATGTTTTCCGTATGTCGTGATGCACGCCTTTCATAAATCGAACCATCACCGAGGAAGTTTCATGGTTTCGAGGGGGAAATCACCAAGATTGAAGGGGGATCCAAATTTCCTTTGTCCTTTGTCTACGAGTTTTTTTTTTCTATGATGAACATACAACCTGTAAATCACTGTGTTCAAATTTGGCACTTTTCCGGGTTCATTTGCCATATTTAGGGGATTATGTGCATTTCCTAGGCATTAATGAACATAATTCAAGTTCAAACAATCGGTGCATGAAAGGGTGCACAAGAATGGCCTGGAAAACCATGCTCGTGCCATTTAGTAATTTCTCATGCCTTTTACAAGGAAGGGACATCTATTTTGATGAAATGTGTGGCAAGAGTCAACCACAAACATTTGTTTATTGGGTTTTTAATTATAGAAAAAAGGAAATAAATGCTTGAAAAACATGACGCCTGGCATGGTGTGCCATGGTATGACCTCACCATGCACTACAAAGAAAAGACACATCCGTGACATTTTGGGCCGAATGAATTTTTTCTGTCATACTTATGACACTTCTATGACGATATTGTGACAAAACCCGGTATCATCATATATGTGGTGGGCTCCTACTTCTATGACAGAAAATCATGACAAAAAATGGGCAGGACATCCTGGGCGGGCTGGAGACGCAGCTACATGACATTCTTTGGGCCGTCCAAGACAGAAAAAACCGTGGTAGAAGCGAGGGCGAGAAAATATCGGGGAGTTCCCGGTTACGGTGGGTGGTCGGGGGCTGAGCGATGCGTGTTTCTCTCGTACGTACACGCGTGTGTGCGAGGCGTTGCACTCTAACTGAACCCGAGCAAGGCATTGGGCTCTAACTGAACCCGAGCGATTGCACTGCAGGCTACGCCTTACTGAACCCGAGCGATCGATCGATGGTTGTTAACTGAACCCCATCGAGCGATTCCTTCACGTCTGCTGCTAACTGAAGCCGATCAATGCTGCCTCTGGATGAACAGTGAGCGTTGTTGGGGGGTTTGGATGAACAGTTCCTGGTGGGGGTTGGATGAACAGGAACCCGTGGTAGTATAGGCCGTTGCCGCTGGATGAACAGTACCCCGATTAATCGAGCCGGTGGATGAACAGGACCCCGTGGAGGGTTGGATGAACAGGACCCCGTGGAGGGCTGGTTGAACAGTAGCTGGTGGAGGGCTGGTTGAACAGGAGCCGGTGGAGGGCTGGATGAACAGTAGCCCGTGGAGGGGTGGTTGAACAGGACCCCGTGGAGAGGGCTGGTTGAACAGTAGCCGGTGGAGGCTGGATGAACAGGAGCCCGTGGATGAACAGTCATAGGTGGAGGCTGGAGGAGGTCGACGGTGGATGAACATTAGCCCGTGGAGGCTGGAGGAGGTCGACTGTGGATGAACAGTAGCCCGTGGAGGATGGAGGAGGTCGACGGTGGAGATGAACAGTATCCCGTGGGGTCCCGTTTTGCGGTACGTCACACCCCTCCCGGTGAACAGGACCCCCGTTTCGACCGTAGCGCTCCAACACAAGTCTGTTTCCTCCGTTTTGCGGTACGCCACACCCCTCCCGGTCAATAGGACCCCGTTTCGACCGTAGGAGGTCCATTTCCTCCATTTTGCGGTACGCGAGACCCCTCCCAATGAACAGGATCCCGTTTTGACTGTGGCCGGTCGAACACAAGGCCGTTTCCTCCGTTTTGTGGTACGCCAGGCCTCGTTTCCATCGGCTGTTCCGTCCAAGCCGGTTGGCTCCCGATGAACACGACGCCGCATTCCGTTCCGACCCAGCCGGTTGCCTCCCCATGATCACGACGACGGCGCAACTTCTCCATTCCGACCCAGCCATGTACACGAGCCATGGCCGTACGTATGCGCGAGTAGGCGTTCGAGACCCCGCCCGTATGTACGTACGTGGTCGTATTTACTTTCATGCACCCTGGCCGCTGTACGTACGTGTACATGCTACGTGCGCGCCTCTACTACGACACGTGCGCGCGTCTACTATGACACGTGCCCTTCCTTACACAGCCATGGTTCATCGCTGCAGCCTGCAGATAGACCAATCGACCAGTATGTACGTACACGTTCGCGACTAGAATGACAACACTATGTACGCTTTGACCGGGTGGGTCCCGACTGTCAGGCACTTCCTTGTGTGCGAAGATGTAGCTGGTGGGTCTCAGCAGTCAGGGGGCGAATCATTATTTTTGCCCGTAATATGGACGCACTACCTTGCATGCAAAGATATAGCTGCTGGGTCCCAGCAGTCAAGGGGGAAACGTTTTTTCCTTAAAATACGGTGGCCCGTCCGGTGGGTCCCTGTTGTTAGGTGGAGGAATCATTATGTTGCGCGTAATAAGGAGGCATTTCCTTGCTGCGGCCGTGGACCTAGCTGTCAGCCTCTCCATGTACAGTACTCTTCCGATGGAAGTCGTTCATTGACCACATTGACCACGCCGCACCGAGAGCACCAGGGCGGTGGACGACGGCGAGGCCTAGGAAGGGGACGACGCGGAGCCGGGGAAGACGCGGAAGTGGATGCCCACGCGGAAGTGAGTATGTGGGTTGACTGCTTCGGCTGCGGTGTGAGGCTACCGTCGCTGGAGAAGAATAGGAGGTGTGGGTGAGTATAGAGGGATGGCATGGCCAGCGGTGCCAGCACAGCCGGACACGGGAGGCAGGAGCAGGTGGCACGGCCGACGCTTGTTTGGGCGGCTGGAGCAAGAAGACCAGAGGTTGAAAAAGCACTACGGCCGTTGGATGGACATCGTACGGTCACTGGAGCTAGAATCGTTCATATTTACTAAGTTGACAAAGCCCTCCGTCCCCGTCATCTTAGTAGGCCCACAAGTCAGCCTCCCATATGGTGGGTCCCAGCTAGCAGGGGGTATTCATTTTTTTGTGCGTAATAAGGAAGCACTTCCTTGCGTGTGGAGATATAACTGGTGGGTCCGAGCTGTCAGTGGCGGGAACGTTTTTTTCACGAAATACAGAGGCCCTTTCGGTTGGTCCCAGATGTCAGGTGGAGGAATCATTATTTTGTGTGTAATAAGGAGGCATTTCCTTGTGTGCGGCCGTGGACCCAGCTGTCAGCCTCTCCACGTACAGTCCACGTCCGATGGATGTCGTTCGTTGACCATGTTGACCACGCCGCGCCGAGAGCACCAGGGCGGTGGACGATGGCGAGGCCTAGGAAGGGGACGACGCGGAGCCGGGGAAGACGCGACAGTGCATGCCCACGCGGAGAGGAGTTCGAGGGTTCACTGGTTCAGCTGCGGTGTGAGGCTGCCGTCGCCGCAGAATAACAGGGGGTGTGGGTGAGTAGAGGGATGGCCTGGCCAGCGGTGCGGGTAGTAGGGGGCGGTGAGGCCTCTGCGGCAGCACAGCCAGCCACGGGAGGCAGGAGCAGGCGGCACGACCGGTGCTGCTTTGGGCAGCTGGAGCAAGAAGACCAGAGGTTGAAGAAGCACGACGACCGTTGGATGGACATCGTACGGTCACTGCAGCTAGAATCGTTTATAATGACTAAGTTGACAAAGCCCTTGGTACGCGTCAACTTAGTAGGCCCATAGGTCAGCCTCCAAAATGGTGCGCCCTAGATGTCAGGGGGAGGAATCATTTTTTGGGCAGCTGAAGCTAGAATATCCAAGACTGAAGAAGAAGCACAACATCCGTTGGATGGACATCCAACGGCCACTGCTGCTAGAACCGTGTGATGACTATAAGTTGACAAAGCCTTGTATACGCGTCAACTTACTTTTTTAGGAGACGTGTCAAGTGTGTGGCAGAGAACTTATATGCCATTTGCGATTTGTAAGAATGTACAGCCCATTTTTGAATTCCAATGGAATTTACTACAACCCATTTACAGTTTGTTAAAAGTACAACCCATTTTCTAGCAAGGACAACGTTTAATAATTTCAACCAACCGTTCAAAACAGAATTCAAAAAAAATTCCCACATTTTGATGGGATACAAAATATTTTTATCCCAAAATTTCTAGTCAGATTAAATACAATTTCAATATAAATTTATATTACGTAAAAATCCAACGAAACATTGCGCGCGTAACAATTAATGAAATTAAAATTTTCAAATTCCAAAAAATCCAACGAAACATTGTGCATATTTTATAGTTACTGCCCAGTTTTTATAATTACATCCCATTTAGTATTTATTAAAGCCCATTTTCCTGTTAAGCCTAATGCATCCCTCCTAGGAAAGATTTGCTGCCCAGCGGGGCGGAGAATAACAAGCTGACCTTGCCTGAGTATTCTAAAAAAAGTATAGCTGGGCTAGCCATTTTCAGCTTGAAAAAAATTAATATCTGGGCTGGATATCTGGCCTGGGCTAGACGGGCCACAGCCCACCCAGTTATTACCCTGCTCTCCTCTGAACAACAACGAAAACATCGCTGAAGAAAAACTCTACAGTGCTCACACCTCAAAAACACAAATACTACTCGAGCTGCTTGGTCCCAGCTGTCGGTCGTTCCTTGTGCAATTCTCTCGTTTATTGACTACATAGGTTGACAATGGTGTTGGACCGTGATGTCAGGAAACCAAGAGGAAGCAAAAAAAATATAGAGGCACTTGCGTACGTATGGCTATGGCCCTAGTGGGCCCCTACTGTCATCCAGTCAAAATAAAGTCATCTCCTGAATCCTCATGTTCGTTCACCATGTTGACAATGCTCGGTGCCACAGCGAGCGCAACAACTCTAAGGATGACGGAGAGGGCCTTGCGGGCCCTACGGATGGTCTGATACAGCATCCGTTGCTCAGCAAGCCAGGATCATCGGACACCTATGGGCACCTTCGAGAGACTGAGACGGCATGAAACGGTAAGGCCGCGCTTGGGAGCTTTGGTTTATTTCACACATGTATTAAGATACAAGTGTAATTTACTCGTCATCAGAAATAACGCGAAAATACAGGAGTAATGAAACCGAGGGCTCGAGGTCTGTAAGTAAAACCGGTGGGTTACGCGTGTAATTTGAGAGACCAGTGTATATTTTACTAGTCAAAATCGACCAACCAAGCGCTTCGCCCGAGACCATATGCTTTTATTTACAAGTGTCAGTTTTACAAGCGGTTTTGGTTGGAAAACGATGATCCAATCACGGCCTAAGATGATGAGTTTGTTGGAAGATCATATGGTTTCACCTCTAACCTACCCGAGTTTTCGTATAGGCTATGAATGAAACATAAGACAATGAACTTCTTAAGCACAGAAACAACAGAAGAGGATGATCTTCTTAACATGAAAATCACGGGCATTAGATCAACATGCAAAACAATATGAAGCATTATTCTCAGGAGGCACGGTGAACAACTCGTGATGCCGCATGCCACAGCATTCCAAGCTCAACTTTGCAATCAAACTCACAAGGTCTGGCATTACATAGAAAACATTCAGAACAAACTCTTAAAATACCTTACATAAGTCAACATTCATGTGACTATGCATCTGAGCAGAGTAAATATTTACTTCTGAACTGAAGACAGGAACAGGAAAAAACGATCGACGTTGCTCACAACAAAGGGCGTCCCACTCAAAAATATCAAATGCATCTCTTCTGGCTAACATCAATGGGCAAAAATTGACAAGGTTTTCCAATTCCAATATATTAAACTAATGTCTTCTTACTAACATCAATGATTAAACTTTGACAAGCTTTTCCCATTCAAAATATGTAATGCCTATGATTGTGGAACGGGCAGGGTTTGTCATCAGTTTGTCATCTGATAGTCTGGTGGCTCAAGGTGACGACGAATGATTAGAGAACCATTCGATGTATTGTGCATGATGAAGTATTATGGAGGACACGAACCATCTGAACATTTTGTGTAGTTCCACTAAAATCAAGCTAAGCATCCCTGTGGATTTCGTATTTATATGCTGCCAGAAAACAAAGACACATCAGCACACACATGAATATTGGCCCAAGTGTCAACCCACCAATCGGTGGACTAACAAACTGAAAGTATAGTAAACAGATTAGCATACCCAGATGCCCCATCATTGTTGCTTAGAGTGACATTGACAGACTTGGAGTCCTGTCCTGGCTTCTTGGTACTTGTTTGGGTACTTGTTTGCCCAGTGTTCCTCTGAACCACAAGTAAAGCAGCCATCTCTATTTTTGTCTTTCTTCTTACCTT